>NW_007380043.1:0-18860 GCF_000475195.1 Diaphorina citri
TCACGTGTTTCTACGTTTTTGGTCTCAAAATCGGAGAGAGCCTAGAGAGGAGACAAGATAGGAGAAAGCCATCAGCTGTTTCGAGAACGAACCTTATTATTATTATTTACTCTTTATTGTTTATAATTACATGTACACAAAATACATAGAAATTACAAGCAAGGGGCGAAATTATTGCCTAAGGCAATCTCTACCATTCAACCCTAATTTGTTTAGGATAAAATCCGGCCCGGACGGGAATCGAACCCGCAACCTAAGCGCTTACAACTTACAAGATAGGCACGCTACCCTCCAAGCTAACTAGGCAACGCCAAAAGTTGAGTTGAACAGTTTCTGAAATATCAATCAAGTTCAGCAACAATCGGTGTGGTGTGTAAACATGGGTGACTAGAAAAAAAAGCAGTTAATCATACCTATCAATAGTAGAGTAAGGTATGTACCCATCTAATCGAGTAGTAGGTAGGTACCTACCTATCCAATTAGGTATGTATACTTATTCCAAAAATCACCGTTTTGTTCAAACTTGTTGAAAAGTTACCAAAAATATTACCAAAGAGGGATCATCATAAATAAACATTTGGTTCCGGGTGCCTTCTACCTACTTTTCTATGAAGTTCTTCCCTTCTATCAAACCTGTTCATAATTCCGAGTAACAGTACTTTATCAAAATCCAGATTCATTATTCACACAATAATAGGGCGAAAGGGTAAAAGAAGGGTTATAGAATATTTAATACATAATAGGGTAAAAGAAAGGGTTTTAGAATATTTAATTAGGTCACTAGGACCCTTATATGTACCTGTTTTTTTCCCTTCTTCTTCTTCTTCTTCTTCTTCTTCTTTTCATGTATGAATTCGGTGCGTTTTAGAAAAGGTCATGTACGAGTTCGGTGCGGTGGGTACCTACATAGTTTAACATAAAATACAACGAAATGTAACATTTGCCACCAGATACCTGATTTGAGGTGCACTCAGCCTGAGAAGGACATAGGTACTTATGTTCCTCAGATTCGGTTTAGTTCCAGCTAAAAAGTTACATGATACATCATGGGTACAAACTTAGATGACAAACTTAGATGAGTATGACCAATTGACCATCAAGAAAGTTTTGAAGAAAGACACCGACTTCAAAAAAGGGTTTAAAATATGGGTCCAAATTAATTTATGTAAATTAAGTGTAAAAAAAAGGGTTGTTTTTTTTCTCCATTGATCGAGGGAGTTATTTATTTTACTACGAACACAGTTAGATCGGTACTACAACTCTTCATGGTTTGTTGACAATGCATTTTATTGGGTCACCAAAACTCGAGTACAGTTAGGTATGTCAGAAACGAAGGGTTGTCTTCATTTGCATGACAAATAACTAACATACCTAGCTAACTACCTGGAGGTATAGATATAATAAACCTGTTTGATTTTACATTTTACAACCACGACAGACGAAAATACTGCGTTAGTGGCAAGATTTTTTGACTTTGGTCTCCTACAGCCTACTATGCTACAGCGGCTCACAACCGCGCTTATTTTCAGTACTCTGCCTTTTGAGACATGCAGACATGCGAAGCTCTTTCTGGTACATAGTTCTGGTTTTCTGGTACAGAGACCATTTATTTCTCCTTGATTCTTTGGGAGCTTCTCTGGAAGCCTTACAGGTTCCGCCTTCATTCTCAAATCTCTGGAAGAATTTTCTTAATTCTCTGGTAGCAACTGGTCCACCGAGTATACATCCAGGACATTCTTGAACAGCTGATAGGAGATGGTAGACACCGTGTCTTGTACCAGGGGAATCACTTCGGCAGATACCAGCTCCCAGTTGTCATTCAGGAAGTTGTTCGTGGACCGACCTGGAAAAGATTTGGAACAATAATTAAAACTTGGATTGGAGGGTAGCGCGACTAGCGCGCCTGTAGCGCTAGGTCGCGGGTTCAATTTCCTCCCGGAACTAGCTGGGGCCCAGTAGAACGCGATTTTCCACATGAGATACCAACCACGTACAATTTCACTTGGTGATGTATGGAAAACTGGTGCATTTAACGCATAGCAATATCACTGCTGCGCTGATCTGGAGTGATCCATGGGAATTTCGGAACTGCTACATTTTTAACTTTAACCTCCGTTGTTACCGTTAACGTGCTGTCGCCACTGACTTCATTTATTTAAAGCTTCAAAAATCTCTTCAAATTATTGGTAAGTAAGAGCCCGTTCCCAATTGTGAATATTTCACTCACTTTTTTCCCGAATGTCCTGTAGGAAATGTTTGTAATCTAAATGGGAGTGTTCCCACTACACACGACACGATTTTTTCCCGAACGACAAGTGAGAAAGGGCCTTAACCATATATCTAGCCTAGTTGTGAGCGTCCACAAAGGGGACTAAGAGACCATTAGAACGTTGACCCTAGTTAAAACCCTGAACCATCGACCCCCCACGAGACCATCGACCCTGATACCCATGTGTCTCAAAAGCCCTTGATTCCCCGATGGGTGCGCATCCGAACTCTGAACACGCGCAGCTTGCTGACTTCTCGTAGACATCGCGCCATGGAGAATAGTATTACATTCCGCTTCCACATCATCTACGATGAAATAAAATCATGTGGATTAGAATGTTTCTTCCTATTGTAGAATGACTACAAGGTGCTGGCAAGCCATCGATGTCCCTTCATTAAATTTAATATCGAGACTGGTCAACGCTTAATTAATGTAAAGTCGACGAGATTATTCAGCTATGGAATTGTAGCCGCGTTTCTGGTCTTTCGTCAAATTTGCACGCGAATAGTCGATAGCGTTCGTTATCGTACAAAGGACGGGTAATTTTATCTGAAAGGGCCTGATGAGCGAGCTGTACTTTCTACTTAAAGTCTTCATTCTCGCTCCTTCGATAACCGAACGATGGGACTATAGCAAGTACAGTTTCCTCAATCAAGACCTCTTCAAAATTTAAAAAATTAAAAGTCTTGTTCTACTATACCTAAAAGTTATATTCGAACAATTTCGTTCGTATTCAAAAAATTGATATGAAAAGACCGGAATTACTTACTGAAATTCCGCTACCACTTTCCATTACCCCTTGATAGGTAGAACGCGAGGACCTTTCATTCATTATCGTTAGTCACTCGTCATATAAAACTTTTGGGTAAGTGAAGCAACCCATGCTCAGCTTTCTGCTTTGTAGTCCAACCTGTAGCAAGGAAAGGAAAGAATGATAAAATAAGCTAACGATATTATAGCTTATAGGCGATATCATGTTAGATGTAAGCGTTAGTGGATAGATCCCACTGATTGACGTAGGCAGATACGTTGCCGTGCGTGTCGCGAGTATCACGGATTGGGTAAGCAACGCGCGCTGGTGGTCAGTATTCGGACCGCGAGACGATCGGACATAGCTCATCTGGCTTTTGCGAACCCCAAGGACAGGAAACGTTGGCATTGCGTATCCGATGGCGTCGAGAAATTGAAACCCTTAAATCCTGACACTTGATAAATTATATCAGAATACCATTGAAATCTCCACATTATTACGGAGCAAGTCTCTAAAAGGTTAGTTCCTGAATGGTGAAACCCATCTCTCTCGAGAGATCGAATAACCAGAAAAAAAGGTTCGAACAGAATTGCCTGCCTGAAAATTCTCAATCAAATTGTTATATTGAGCTACTCACAAAATTTGTCCTTTGGCTTTCCTTCACATCCTTCACATCCAAAGTCCTTGGCTGCCGGGCAGCTTCGATGTTTCGGAGTTGGCCTTAAGTTGACCACCCGTGGCTGCCCGAACTGTCCAAAGTCACCAGGCCGCAAATTCAGGGGCTCCAGGGATGGATCTTTAACTCGGGCAAGGCCCCTGATGGAAACGGGGCCTTGAGGGACTTGATGATGTTCTATGACACAGGAGTTCAAATCTGAACTATTCCGCTTGCAGGGCTTGATGGTTAGGAGGCTGCAGAATCGGGAGAAAACGAAGACGATTTATGGTTGTTAAAATTGTACTTAAGGTCAAACAGAAATCAGTCACCTTCTGGGCTATTTAAGTGAACGATCTTGGTATCCAGAGTTAAAGCCACTTGAGCGAACCAAAAGAGAGATATTTACATAGATCATTGTGATTCGCAAGAGAAGAGGACAGGGAAAAGTCCTGCGTTCTAAGAACGAACCTTATCTGTTTAGGATAAAGTTTTCCCTGCGCGGAAATCGAAACCTCTACCAAGCACTTACAAAGCAGGCGCTCTACCTTTCAAGCCAACTAAATTGGCTTCAATGCTTTTTGGTGGAGATGTCAAAGGCTCCATCAGGTTACATGAAAATTCAAGGAGGACTTTGTACTTACGTAAGTTGGCTGCATAGATTTGAACAGTCAATACAAGAAGGAGGACATAGCAGAAGAGGTTATCCATCTTTTTATCACAGGTTAATAAAATCCTCGGAAAAATGGCCTTTGTGACTAAAATTGAGTTACAAAGGAACAAAATCTAAAAAACACTAGACCGTAACTTTTATCGGACTTTGGTTGCTTAAATCTTTACAAAGAAGAACCAAGTAGGCACATGGATAACGATGAAAACCATTAGGTGGTGTTAAATTAAGCAAGAAAAGGCAAAGGAAGTTGATGAAAATATAAATTTGGTACTATGTGCTTGGAAATTTTACTTTCGAACTTATGAACTCTATGAATGCAGTAGGTAAAACCTATGAAAGTATAACTGTTGTAAAAAATAAATAAATTTGTCAACCTAAACTAAGTAAAAGTAAATTGAAATTAAACCTACAGGTGATATCACCGAACCTAATCCTAAACCAAATATCTACTGGAAGATCCTAAAAGACCCTGAATTTAGTGGAAAATTATCATCAGTGTCATCTTATTTTGCTGGGGAATTCTTTTTAGCCTGCAGATCTTTAAAAATAGATCGGACATGACATTATAGGAGGTATTTTATTGATGAGGTGTTTGTGCCTGTCAGATTTTATTAGATCATATTTCCAGGCTCAGAAACTAGCACGGGTTCCCTAGGACTGAGACTTTTCTTCCATTGAGAACTGGTCCTATCGTCTCTATTTGGATAAGAACGAAGGATAGAACCAGTAGCGTAGCGTGGTCTAAATTCAAGTGTAGGGCGTTGTTTGTAAGGCTCATGCACAGGTCTACCAAGTCCCATCACAGTACATGCCATTAATATTTATGGGCATTAGAGTGAACTTTTGAGTTGTATGGCCGCCATACACGCTACGCCACTGGATAGAACAATGATTAAACTCATTAAACTATGAGCTAGTCAAATAGTGGACAAATTTGATTCCTTGTTTCACCTATACTTACGTATCTGTCTGTCTGTATGTCCCTCTGTTGATTCTTGATTCCTCACACCACACTATTGCTTCTCTAAATTGTTCAACCGATTTTACATCTTGGTGCCACCATTTGAAAATTACGTATGCATTCATTTAGGTGTACTTACGCATTCAAGGCGTCAACGTTTTCAAGTACGTACGAAATGGTAAGCATTCATTCAAGTAGGTACCTACTTATACTTAGTTTTCAAAGTGCCAATATTTACAGCTACGTACGCAATAGTACGTATTTTTTCAGTTAACCAAGTTAGTATTTCGTTATTTCACTAACAACCATTTATCATATTTTGGTTATTTGGGTTCCAGTCAGTTCCCCTCTATAGGGTCCGAGTCATTATGTTCTACCCTGAACTTCAAGTATCCAGGCAGCCTCAGGCATTCTGACCTAAGTAGGCATAGACCCCGAGTATACATCATACCCAGGACAAGAATCGTGAACATCTAATTGTAGCGATAGTGACTTACTGGGTGACCTAAAGATAGAAGAAGCCAGCGGCCATTACGCGTTTTTTCATGTTTGATGGATTGAACTGTAAAGGCGAGTCCAAACACAGCTGACGGACCGTCGATCGACAAGGTGAATCTATGTGATCGAGACAGTGAACCCAATCACAAAGTTAAAGTTAAAACTCTTATGAGATGTTATATAAGATGTTTGGAGCCCTCAGAATTGTCCAGAGTGCTCCAAGGTGAGAGGGGACACCCTGTATATGTTTGATTTATCTTCTAATCTATTCGCCGTCGGCAATAACTGTCGATTAATCGATATTGGGAATTCGTGGTAAGGTTCTCAAATTTTATTATTATATCAACACCTCGTAACATCATATGAACCTCATCTGAGGCTTATTTACAATAGGGTTAGTTAGTTTTGTTCTTGTTATCGAACGGGCTTCATTTTTTGGATAGTTCCACCAGAAAACATAATTTTTGGGCGAATTTTTTTGATAAATTTCTTGGATGGTCTTGTACACAAAAAGCCCAGTTTGAGACTTAGGTCTAGGGGTAAACAGCATCTTTTGGGTTAAGCTTGTACGAATCTGGATAGAACTAAATGCTGTGTACAAATCATCAAAAACCAGTCTAGTTAGCTTGGTTGGTAGCGCATCTGCCTTGTAAGTGCTAGGCCGCGGGTTAGATTTAGCACCCGGGGCGGATTTTATCCTGAACGGATAATGTTCGTTCGCGGAGCGGCTGGCTTTCTCCTATCCTGTAAGCGATAGGTCGAGGCTTCGATCCCCCCGCCCAGGGCGAAATTTATCTTAAACAAATAAGGTTCGTTCTAGGAATGACTGGCTTTCTCCTACCCTACCCGCCCTCTCTTTGATTTAGGAATGATGAGACCTCTACTGGTACAGTTCCATCCTTTTTTTTTTTTTTTTTTTTTTTTTTTTTTTTGTAAATTTATGACTTTTGTAAATTTTTTTTTTTGTAAATTTTTTTTTGTAAATTTATGTAAATTGCAGTGACATAGGGCTTTAATATAGCTGATGGCATCAGCTATATTAAAGCCCTATGTCACTGCAACTTGTTTAGATATTTTGGGACTATCCCTTTAGTTACCTAAAATTTACTTATGTAGGTATACTTAGACTTCTTATGAAGGCTAGTGTTCTTTTAGGACTGATTTCTTTAACTTCTTCAGGTGTTATGATCATCTTTGAGAAGTATAACAGTCGTTTGTGAGAGGAAGCACCACATTCACATATATGATCTGTTAACCATTTTTCTTTCATTCTCCTTATTTCAGGAACTTATCATCAAAAACACTATGGAAGATGTGGAGGAGAAAAGCAGTTCAAATGGAATTGATCGAATGAAAGAAGAGAAAAACCCCAACAGCATTGAATTGCCAGAAACGATTGAGGTGTTTAGAAATCTGAAGAATGCCAAACGATTTGCCATAGACATTGGTAAGGGCCAAGGGCCTAAAACTTTCTCCCCCCTGAGACTATCAGGGCCAGAGTTTTAAATTTCCTTGTTGGCCCTGAATTTCATTAGATATGAATCATAATTGAGAATTTGAGACTCTCTCTCTCTCTCTCTCTCTCTCTCTCTCTCTCTCTCTCTCTCTCTCTCTCTCTCTCTCTCTCTCTCTCTCTCTCTCTCTCTTTCTTTTTTTGCCTCTTTTGGGTGGAAGCACAAAATAAATACCTAATGAAAAGACCAATTTTATGAGTCATTGGATCAAGTTCAAGTTAGTCTTCACAAAAATTTACTCAGGTAGGTGGCATAATCATGTCAATCTAAATTTTCCCATGTTCCATTTCAGGAGGATCACTGACAAAGATAGCATACTATTCTACTGTATCACATAGGAGAGTGTCCTATGATGGAGACTCAACAGATAAAGAGAAAGATCCGTCTAAACAGACACAGGTAAGTGGACTTTGAACGGGGAACCACGAGATTCGAATCCGGGCCGAGGCGGAATTTTTTCTTGGTACTCTTCTAGAATCTAAATGATGATCGGTGTTCCATTGCCGTTTTTGTCGTAGCATTGAAACAGCAGCTAAAATAGACTTGTTTTTATTTTTATTATTATTAATTACCTCTATATAGGTACATTTTTTTATTATTATTTTTTTAAGATTATCTAGGAAATTGTAATTACGGTCGTGGAACGAAAGTAGAGAGCTATCCCCCTCTCTACTTATAAGAAAACCAGCCAGTCCGAGAACGAACCTTATGTGTTAAGGATAAAGTCCCTCCAGGAGTGAATCGAACCAGCGACCTATTGGTTACAACAACGACCTATTGGTTACAATACAAGTTCACTACAGTCCAAGCTATATCCAAGCGGGCGGTACAAACTTGAACGGTTCAAGTATATGGTCATTGAAAGTTGTGTGATGTTCACACTTGGTTTTTATTGAGACAATTGGGTTTGGGCGTTGGGTTGGTGTTTTTTTACGATACAAGCTAGCCTGTATATCCAGCCATAATGCCAGATGAAACCGGTACTAAGATAGATCTGTATCGTTAGCTGGTTTTTAGTTACCAGACTAGACGGACTTGCAGTTTGCAGTCGTAGGTAGCTAATTAAGATTGGTAATTAAATTGCCATTAAACAGTCATTATCATCTCTTCAAGTGAGGCTTCTGACTTTTTTAAAGGTAGGATTATCTAGGAAATTGTAATTACGGTCGTGGAACGAAAGTAGAGAGCTATCCCCCTCTCTACTTATAAGAAAACCAGCCAGTCCGAGAACGAACCTTATGTGTTAAGGATAAAGTCCCTCCAGGAGTGAATCGAACCAGCGACCTATTGGTTACAATCCTATTGGTTACAATACAAGTTCACTACAGTCCAAGCTATATCTAAGCGGGCGGTACAAACTTGAACGGTTCAAGTATATGGTTATTGAAAGTTGTGTGATGTTCACACTTGGTTTTTATTGAGACAATTGGGTTTGGGCGTTGGGTTGGTGTTTTTTTACGATCTCTTTTTACTTGGACTTATTTCTTCGGGTGGACTTCGTAAATCATACCTTCTGTTATGAAATGAGGATTTTAAAATGTAAAGGGTGGTACTGTGGCATTTTAACAAAATATTTAAAGTTTGAACTTCGAAAAAAAGTGGTCTTTTTCACAGCGGTGTAAATATATCTGCTACATTGGACTTCACACATCAGATGGGAGAGAAAAGACACAATACTTCCCAGGTGCTGGGTCAACTCAAGAACACCAGATGGCAAAAGGTGAGTTTGGTGCGATGATTTCCCCCTCAAAAAGGTCATGTACGAGTTCGGTGCGGTAGGTAGGTACCTACATAATTTAACATAAAATACAACGAAATGTAACATTTCCCACCAGACACCTGATTTGAGTTGCACTCAGCCTGAGAAGGACATAGGTACTCATGTTCCTCAGATTCGGTTTAGTTCCAGCTAAAAAGTTACATGATACATCATAGGTACAAACTTAGATGATGAGTATGACCAATTGACCATCAAGAAAGGTTTGAAGAAAGGTACCGACTTCAAAAAAGGGTTTAAAATATGGGTCCAAATTAATTTATGTAAATTAAGTGTAAAGGGTGGTACTGTGGCGTTTTAACAAAATATTCAAAGTTTTTTTTTTTTTTTTTTTTTTTTTTTTTTAAATATTTTTTTTAAGGGGGAAGAGAGAGATCTTGCATGTACTTTTATTTAAAGAAAAGTATTTTCATAAAGTTAAAAAAAATGGCACACTAATAAATCTATATAGGTAAATAAAATTGTAGATTGGTCTGATCATTGCTTAGAATCATGAAATTATTAGTTATTCTTACTCCTTATGCATCCCCGATTCCAAAAATCACATTAGAACAATTTCTCTCTGTATGTATGTGGGTATGTGTGTATGTCTGTCTGTCACGCTAAATAGACCTTTGGTTGTCCTCTTTTCACGCAAAAACGGCTTGACAAAGTTTGAACTTCGAAAAAAGTGGTCTTTTTCGCAGCGGTGAAAATATATCTGCTACATTGGACTTCACACATCAGATGGGAGAGAAAAGACACAATACTTCCCAGGTGCTGGGTCAACACAAGAACACCAGACGGGCAAAGGTGAGTTCGGTGCGATGATTTCCCCCTCAAAAAGGTCATGTATGAATTCGGTGCGTTTTAGAAAAGGTCATGTACGAGTTCGGTGCGGTAGGTACCTACATAGTTTAACATAAAATACAACGAAATGTAACATTTCCCACCAGATTCCTGATTTGAGGTGCACTCAGCCTGAGAAGGACATAGGTACTTATGTTCCTCAGATTTGGTTTAGTTCCAGCTAAAAAGTTACATGATACATCATGAGTACAAACTTAGATGATGAGTATGACCAATTGACCATCAAGAAAGGTTTGAAGAAAGGCATGCACCGACTTCAAAAAAGGGTTTAAAATATGGGTCCAAATTAATTTATGTAAATTAAGTGTAAAAAAAAGGGTTGTTTTTTTTCGAGGCAGTTATTTATTTTACTACGAACACAGTTAGATCGGTACTACAACTCTTCATGGTTTGTTGACAATGCATTTTATTGGGTCACCAAAACTCGAGTACAGTTATGTCAGAAACGAAGGGTTGTCTTCATTTGCATGACAAATAACTAACATACCTAGCTAACTACCTAGAGATATAGATATAATAAACCTGTTTGGTTTTACATTTTACAACCGCGACAGACGAAAATACTGCGTTAGTGGCAAGATTTTTTGACTTTGGTCTCCTACAGCCTACTATGCTACAGCGGCTCACAACCGCGCTTGAGTACAGTTATGTCAGAAACGAAGGGTTTCTTGATTTGCATGACAAATAACTAACATACCTAGCTAACTACCTAGAGGTATAGATAAAATAAACCTGTTTGATTTTACATTTTACTACCGCGACAGACGAAAATACTGCGTTAGTTGAAAGATTTTTTGACTTTGGTCTCCTACAGCCTACTATGCTACAGCGGCTCACAACCGCGCTTATTTTCAGTACTCTGCCTTTTGAGACATGCAGACATGCGAAGTTCTTTCTGGTACATAGTTCTGGTTTTCTGGTACAGAGACCACTTATCTCTCCTTGATTCTTTGGCAGCTTCTCTGGAAGCCTTACAGATTCCGCCTTCATTCTCAAATCTCTGGAAGAATTTCTTTAATTCTCTGGTAGCAACTGGTCCACCGAGTATACATCCAGAACATTCTTGAAAAGCTGATAGGAGATGGTAGACACCGTGTCTTGTACCAGAGGGATCACTTCGGCAGATACCAGCTCCCAGTTGTCGTTCAGGAAGTTGTTCGTAGACCGACCTGGAAAAGATTTGGAACATAATTAAAACTTGGGGTGGAGGGTAGCGCGCCTGTATTGTAAGCGCTAGGTCGCGGGTTCAATTTCCTCCCGGAACTAGCTGGGGCCCAGTAGAACGCGATTTTCCACATGAGATACCAACCACGTACAGGGAATCACTTCGGCAGATACCAGCTCCCAGTTGTCATTCAGGAAGTTGTTCGTGGACCGACCTGGAAAAGATTTGGAACAATAATTAAAACTTGGATTGGAGGGTAGCGCGACTAGCGCGCCTGTAGCGCTAGGTCGCGGGTTCAATTTCCTCCCGGAACTAGCTGGGGCCCAGTAGAACGCGATTTTCCACATGAGATACCAACCACGTACAAATTAGGTCACTAGGACCCTTATCTACCTGTTTTTTTTTTTCCTCCTCCTTCTTCTTCTTCTTCTTCTTCTTCTTCTTTTTCTTCTTCCTCTTTCTTTTTAACAGTTATGTGGGAACTTCTATTTACGAGTAGTGTTGTTTTGACTATTATGTTATATTGGTTACTGAAAACACCATATGGATTATATTCTGTTCTCTTTATCGAGTTTGAAATGGAGGATTTGGAAGGGTGCTTTCTTTTGATGATGACTGTTTCCAGTGGTGTGGGGTGGTAGTTAGAAAGTGGTCATGGTGTTAGAGATTTTAAATAATAAATAATAATAATAGTGCGATGGCTAGGAACTAGGAAGGTTACAAAAATAGTCTAACGAGTCTCGTATGGTCAGATGAAGGTTAGTACAAGGTTCTACCGTTCGGATCACCCTGTAGAAGCTCTAAGAAAAGTCAACGTGTGATATACTGATACTGACACCATTTCTCCCTCCTGAAAAGACCGTTTTGAATATGGGAGGATTTTTATGCTCTCAATTCCTGGAGAAAGGTCCTTTCACTGCTGCGCTGATCTGGAGTGATCCATGGGAATTTCGGAACTGCTACATTTTTAACTTTAACCTCCGTTGTTACCGTTAACGTGCTGTCGCCACTGACTTCATTTATTTAAAGCTTCAAAAATCTCTTCAAATTATTGGTAAGTAAGAGCCCGTTCCCAATTGTGAATATTTCACTCACTTTTTTCCCGAATGTCCTGTAGGAAATGTTTGTAATCTAAATGGGAGTGTTCCCACTACACACGACACGATTTTTTCCCGAACGACAAGTGAGAAAGGCTCTAAGAAAGACTCCGAATTGGCCATCTTACCCAGTTCTTCGTTTCCATTGAACAGGTTGTCGAAATGCATCTCACTGTTCCCCAACTTGATGGACACCTTGGGGGTGGCGTCCAACTTGACAAACTGCTTGTGATTCTTCTCGTAGAATTTGCCGGAGAATAGAACATCCGCTTCCACATCAGCTGAGAGGAAAAAATCAAAGGGGGGTGGGGGATTAAATTGTAGACCTAAATGGTGCTCAGTCGAATCCAGTCATTAAATTTAATCTTGATTCGTCAACCTTATTAGTGTCAGCCTAGTTAGCTTGGTTGGTAGCGCGTCTGCCTTGTAAGGGCTAGGCGGCGGGTTCGATTCCCGCCCGGGGCGGATTTATCCTGAAAGGATAAAGTATGTTCTCGGAACGGCTGGCTTTCTCCTATCCTGTCTCTCTTCTCTCTTCGATTTCGGGACGATGAGACTTTAGCAAGTACAGTTCCCTCAATCAGACCTCTTCAAAATTTAAAAATTAAAAGTCTTGGGTTCGATTCCCGCCAGGGGCGGATTTATCCTGAAAGGATGAAGTATGTTCTCGGAACGGCTGGCTTTCTCCTATCCTGTCTTCCTTCTCTCTTCGATTTCGGGACGATGAGACTTTAGCAAGTACAGTTCCCTCAATCAGACCTCTTCAAAATTTAAAAATTAAAAGTCTTTTCTACTATAACTAAAGTTACTTCGAACAAATTTCGTTCGTTCAAAAATTGATATGAAAGACGGAATTACTTACTGAAATTGCCGCTACACTTTCCATTACCCCTGATAGGTAGAACGAGGACCTTTCCATTCATATCGTAGTCACTCGTCATATAAACTTTGGGTAAGTGAAGAACCATGCTCAGCTTTCTGCCTTTGTAGTCCAACCTAGCAGGAGAGAGGAAAGAAAGATTAAATAACAAGATATTTATTATTGGGTATCATTGTAGATTTAATTACTGGATAATCCAGTGGTGATAGGTAATACTTTTTTGCTCTCATTCGCGATGTTTCACGGAAGTTAAGCAACGTTGCGCGTGGTCAGTATTCGGACCGGAGACAATCGGGGCAATTATGCTTATTGGCTTTTGTCGACCCACTCAGACAGGAAAAAGCTTGCATGTGCTATTAATGGGCGTTTCGAATAATTTGGAAACCCTTAAAATCCTTGAAACTTGGGATAAATTATATTAGGTATCCATTGAAATCTCCTATTAGTAAAGTCTCTAAACAAATAATTCTTGAATGGTGAAACCCATCGTCATCTTCAGAGATCGAATAAGAAGAAAAAAAGGGTCGAAAAAAATTGCTCTCCTAAATTACTTCAAAAATTGGTACTATTGATGGCTCACTTCACAAAATTGGTACTATTGGCTTACTTCACATCCTTCACATCCAAAGCCTTGGCTCCGTGCAGCTTCATGTTTCGGAAGTTGGCCTTAAAGTTGACCACCTGGCTGCCCGAACTGTCCAAAGTCACCAGGGGCAAATTCAGGGGCTCCAGGATGGGGATCTTTAACTCGGGCAGGCCCTGATGGAAACGGGGCTTGAGGGACTGGCAGGAAAGGAAATGAAAATAATGATAACGATAACTATAAAGCCAGAGGCGATAGCACGTTAAATGTACCAGCAGTTAGTGATGGATCACTGAAGTTAGGCAACGTTGCGTGCGGTTAGTATCCGGATGGGTGCAAACAGCTGGTCGAACAAGAACTTGCCTCGGTGGCGTGGACGCTCACCTGGTAAACAGGAGGGCGTGGGTTCGATCCCAGCCGAGGCATGGTATTTATCCTCATTTATTTCAGAATTTGACCACATAATGGAGCTCTAAGGGTTAGGTGGTAGAGAACGCCTCCGGCGTTAACCTCGCCCAGTGGCTACCTCTTCCACTCAAAGGTTTATTATTTATTGTCATTGGCTTACTTCACATCCTTCACATCCAAAGTCTTGGCTCCGTGCAGCTTCATGTTTCGGAAGTTGGCCTTAAAGTTGACCACCTGGCTGCCCGAACTATCCAAAGTCACCAGGGGCAAATTCAGGGGCTCCAGGATGGGGATCTTTAACTCGGGCAGGCCCTGATGGAAACGGGGCTTGAGGGACTTGATGATGTCTATGACACAGGAGTTCAAATCTGAACTATTCCGCTTGCAGGGCTTGATGTAGGAGGCTGCAGATCGGGAGAAACGAAGACGATTTATTGTTGTTAAAATTTATTACAAGTCAAACAGAAATCAGTCAACCTTTGGCTAGTTTAAGTGAACGATCTGGTATTCCAGAGTTAAAGCACTTGAGGAAAAAAGAGAGATATTTAATAGAGATGGAACTGTAACAACGGCCACAACGGAGGTCTTCGAAGAGAGAGGAGGACAGGATAGGAAAAAGTCTGTCGTTCTAAGAACGAACCTTATCTGTTTAGGATAAAGTTTTCCCTGCGCGGAAATCGAAACCTCTACCAAGCACTTACAAAGCAGGCGCTCTACCTTTCAAGCCAACTAAATTGGCTTCAATGCTTTTTGGTGGAGATGTCAAAGGCTCCATCAGGTTACATGAAAATTCAAGGAGGACTTTGTACTTACGTAAGTTGGCTGCATAGATTTGAACAGTCAATACAAGAAAGAGGACATAGCAGAAGAAGTTATCCATCTTTTTATCACAGGTTAAAAAAAAGTCCTCGGAAAAATGGCCTTTGTGACTAAAATTGAGTTACAAAGGAACAAAATCTAAAAAACACTAGACCGTAACTTTTATCGGACTTTGGTTGCTTAAATCTTTACGAAGAAGAACCAAGTAGGCACATAGATAACGATGAAAACCATTAGGTGGTGTTAATTTATGCAAGAAAAGGCAAAGGAAATTGATGAAAATATAAATTTGGTACTTAGTGCTTGGAAATTTTACTTTCGAACTTATGAACTCTATGAATGCAGTAGGTAAAACCTATGAAAGTATAACACTGTTGTAAAAAAATAAATAAATTTGTCAACCTAAACTAAGTAAAAGTAAATTTAAATTAAACCTACAGGTATATATCACCGAACCTAAACCAAATATCTACTGAAAGATCCTAAAAGACCCTGAATTTAGTGGAAAATTATCATCAGTGTCATCTTATTTTGCTGGGGAATCTGTTTAGCCTGCAGATCTTTAAAAATAGATCGGACATGACATTACCAGGTATTTTATTTATGAGGTGTTTGTGCCTGTCAGATTTTATTAGATCATATTTCCAGGCTCAGAAACTAGCAGGGATCCCTAGGACTGAGACTTTTCTTCCATTGAGAACTGGTCCTATCGTCTCTACTTGGATAAGAACGAAGGATAGAAGTTCTATCATAGAACAATGATTAAACTATGAGCTAGTCAAATAGTGGACAAATTTGATTCCTTGTTTACCCTATACTTACGTATCTGTCTGTCTGTATGTCCCTCTGTTGATTCTTGATTCCTCACACCACACTATTGCTTCTCTAAATTGTTCAATCGATTTTACATCTTTGTGCCACCATTTGAAAATTACCTATGCATTCATTTAGGTGTACTTACGCATTCAAGGCGTCAACGTTTTCAGCTACGTACGCAATAGTACGTATTTTTTCAGTTAACCAAGTTAGTATTTCGTTATTTCACTAACAACAATTTATCATATTTTGGTTATTTGGGTTCCAGTCAGTTCCCCTCTATAGGGTCCGAGTCATTATGTTCTACCCTGGACTTCAAGTATCCAGGCTGCCTCAGGCATTCTGACCTAAGTAGGCATAGACCCCGAGTATACATCATACCCAGGACAAGAATCGTGAACATCTAATTGTAGCCATAGTGACTTACTGGGTGATTCAAAGATAGAAGAGGCCAGTGGCTATGACGCGTTTTTCATGTTTGATAGAGGGAACTGTAACATTCTGTGTAGGTACTGAACTGTAACAATTGAAGTCTTATCGTCCCAAAATCGAAGAGAGAAGGAGATGGGATAGAAGAAAACCAGCCGTTTCGAGAACTTACTTTATCTGTTTAATGTAAATGTAAATGCAGTTTCTTTGTGTTATTATGTCACAACTTTGGTGCTCACTGCAGCATTGTAGGATTTTCCCAATATCGGCACATTCTCTTACAATCCTACATCCATGCCTATCCAAAAACAGAAAAGTTCGGTCAGAAAATTTCCTCCCCGCCCGGAATTCGAACCCTTGGAAGTCAGTGCTCTTGACCACTCAACCACAGTGGTGGGCTTTTATGTACTAGCTAATGTTATACCGTATCAGTAGAAATCAGTGCCTTTGGCAATTATTATTTTTTGCTTACTCGAGATCTTCCCCAACCAACTATGTTAACAATGTCTGTAGAAGAGAAGGGAGGGAAAAATAGACAGGCATTAAAAATATAAGTACATAACTTTATAGGTATATTCTCTTAATCTCTTAAAATCTTATAAATAAGTAGCTCATTACCTTAAGTCTAGGTATAGGAATGTAATAATTGACGTCAAATAATTTTTTATATAAGAATTAAAGCTCAAATTAAGCAGTCTTGTACTTTTTGCTCATTAGATAGGTAGGTACGAGGTACCCTTATAATAAAATAAAATTTCGTCAGATTGGTATCAATTTGATACATAAATAATATTTCTTTTTTTTCTTTTTTTTTTAAAAGAGGTTTGACAGAGGGAACTGTAACTGCTATGGTCTTATCGTCCAGAAATCGAAGAGAGAAGGAAGACAGGATAGGAGAAAGCCAGCCCTTCCGAGAACGAACATTATCCCATCAGGATAAAATCCGCCCCGGGCGGGAATCGAACCCGCGGCCTAGCGCTTACAAAAGCCAGCCGTTCCGAGAACGAACATCATCCCGTCAGGATAAAATCCGCCCCGGGCAGGAATCGAACCCGCGGCCTAGCGCTTACAAGGCAGGCGCGCCACCAACCAAGCTAACTAGGCTGGCGCGATTACAAAATCTCCCACTGAAGAAATCTCCCTCAAAATGAGCTCTAACAAAATTGTACCAACTAAGCTGACTAGGCTGGCTATTAATTATCTTGATTTCAACCCTACTGTTTACCATCTTCCTCCGGACAAAGGGCAATAATATTTCTAATATCAGGACTAATGAAAGGTCCTAATGGTAGAAGATCAGGTCCGCCTGTCAGGTCTACCTAATAGTGTGTGTGCTTGACCACTACGCCATAGAAGCTGACTAGGTACTTTATCTGTTTAGGATAAAGGCTGTCCTGGATGAGAAACAAAACGCAAAATAGCGCTCAAAAGGTAGGCGCGCTACCCTCCAAGCTGTTCCTTTATATTTATACATAGATCTAATGAATTTTTCGCTAGCTGTCCAAAAACGTTGTCAAGAGACACGGCATGGAGGCCACTTTTGTGTTTCCCGAATCGCTGAAGTTCGGCAACGTTGACTAGTTTAAATCTGGATAGGTGAAGTGACGTAGCTGAAAGGTAAACCCAATCACAAAGTTAAAGTTAAAACTAATATGAGATGTTAAATAAGATGTTTGGAGCCCTCAGAATTGTCCAGAGTGCTCCAAGGTGAGAGGGGACACCCCGTATATGTTTGATTTATCTTCTAATCGATTCGCCGTCGGCAATAACTGTCGATTAATCGATATTGGGAATTCGTGGTAAGGTTCTCAAATTTTATTATTATATCAACACCTCGTAACATCGCAAGGGCAGTGGTGTTTTTGGCCTGGGCATCTTTTACGATAGAGCCTCGAGAGTGAAACTGGTGGCGTCCAAATCTTTGTCAGCTGGTTGCTGGGAGTGCCATCGGGTTGGCTCCGTCAAACGAGCTTACTCCGTATCACGCCCGGATAACGGCCAGCTGACTCTCTTTCTTTCTTTTCCCTTAGGAATCCTAGTAGGCTAGGTTAAAGTGTTACGTGGCTTTTTCGTCTTAGTCCTCGTCAGCTAGCCATAGTCCGTTTGGTGACTCTCTTATGCCGGCCACTCAGGCTCAGACGGCCTGACAGACAGTCGGAATTTGTGTGCGGCGGGAAAAGCTTTAGACCCAGGTCTGTCCTCAGCTGACCAAACGTGTCCCTAATGGTTCCATTACATCCATTACACTAGTGTAAAAGTGATATAGCTACTTTTACTTGCAAGATGGTAGATGGCTGCGTACACACTAGAGATTTTCATCATTAGTTCGTACTTTCTTGGTACAAGACACTGATCTACTGTAATCCACAGCCATTACTAACTACGGGTCAAACATTTAAGAAGGTAGGAAGTGCAAAATCTAGTTATTTCTTGAAGAACCTTTCTGACATTGTCATCACAAGGATGCGAATTTTAGCAACCTTGTGCAAGAGATCATCAAGAGATGAGTCACATTATAAGACATGATAAATCACTTGGTCTTCTGGTGCGACACTTTTAACATTCAGAAATAATGTATTGAGAGCTGTTGTTAGGTATTTGGGTTGGCCACAGCCACAGTCAGGGCTGTGTCTCATATTAGGAACTCGAATCAGTTCTAAGTTTTAACTCGTCATTTTTTTTTTTTTTTTTTTTTTTTTTGGTTCTTTTTTTTTTT
>NW_007380043.1:19496-35834 GCF_000475195.1 Diaphorina citri
GGGCCCGTCGAACACCATTGGTATCCGCCCCTGTGATCCTCAGCAATATTGAGGTATCCAAACCTATACCTGCTCTCTGGTACTCTGCTCAGAGTATCAGAGTAGCACTCGGCTTCATGGAGTAGGTCATCAAACATGGTTAACCTACTTTGGTTCTGGTACTCGGTTGTACTTTGGTACTCTCTCGAATTTGGTTGGGTACGCGAAGAATATGGTTGGAGGATGCTTGAGGTGAAAAGTGATCGATAGGGAAAGAGTTATGTCTCAATTGATGTATGCTTTCCTTTGCTTTCCGTGTCCGCGAGATACTAGCTCACTGAGATAAGCATGGCAGCTATCTCACGGATAAAAATGTCCTATTTGATGGATGAAACTTAATAAAAGACCATGGAACCCTGGTGCAACTAAGGTTGCAGATTGCAAGAGAAGTGCTAGGTAGAAAAAAAGCGCCGCCCCGCCCGGACGATTGATCTGTGTCCACACACATAGTCGACGGCCTTCGATCGACGAGGTGAATCTATGTTTTCGAGGCAGTCTGGACGGTTCAGTCGACATCGATCGACGAGGTGAATCTGTGCTGTCGAGGCAGTCTGGACGTTTCAGTCGACATCGATCGACGAGGTGAATCTATGCTGTCGAGGCAGTCTGGACGTTTCAGTCGACATCGATCGACGGCCGTCCACTATGTGTGGACACAGCTTTACGCCTACTTCGTAGTAGCTTAACTCATCCCTTGGGGCAGTTGCCCTTACACCTAAGCCTCAGAGTGGACTTTTTGGTTATGGAGTTAAGCTACTTTCCTTATTCCCATAGGATACGTGCTTTCTTCCTTATAGGATAAGGAAAGTAAAACTCTGAGCAAGAGTTGTGCGTTTTACTTTCTTCCTGGCACCACTTCCCCTGCACTCGAAGGGAGGCAAAGTCATTCGAGTGGGCCCCGCAACAGCCAGTCACGGAATCAATCATTTGCATGATACAAATTTGTTGACCCCGCCGGGAATCGAACCCGGGTCTCCCGCGTGCAAGGCGAGCGGTTCTTTCTTCCTTTCTTTCTTCCTTTCTTTCTTTCTTCCTTTCTTTCCTTCTTTCTTTCTTTCTTCCTTTCTTTCCTTCTTTCTTTCTTCCTTTCTTTCCTTCTTTCTTTCTTCCTTTCTTTCCTTATTTCTTTCTTCCTTTCTTCCTTTCTTTCCTTCTTTCTTTCTTCCTTCCTTTCTTACTTTCTTCGAGAACCTGTGCCATTGGGCTCCTCAGGCACCAGACGGAACACCATGGTGATGGTCTCTAGTCCTGGCTCGTCCTGAATCGCAGTCAACCATCGCATCATGAGGACCTCATCGGTCCCGTCGAACACCATTTGTATCCGCCCCTGTGATCCTCAGTAATATTGAGGTATCCAAACCTATACCTGCTCTCTGGTACTCTGCTCAGAGTATCAGAGTAGCACTCGGCTTCATGGAGTAGGTCATCATGGGCCCGTCGAACACCATTGGTATCCGCCCCTGTGATCCTCAGCAATATTGAGGTATCCAAACCTATACCTGCTCTCTGGTACTCTGCTCAGAGTATCAGAGTAGCACTCGGCTTCATGGAGTAGGTCATCAAACATGGTTAACCTACTTTGGTTCTGGTACTCGGTTGTACTTTGGTACTCTCTCGAATTTGGTTGGGTACGCGAAGAATATGGTTGGAGGATGCTTGAGGTGAAAAGTGATCGATAGGGAAAGAGTTATGTCTCAATTGATGTATGCTTTCCTTTGCTTTCCGTGTCCGCGAGATACTAGCTCGAAGTTAAGTAACATTGAAAGTGTTTGATATCAGGGTGGGTGACCATCATCTAGGAAGCCGCGTTTTGCTAGCTTTTCCCCAGGCCCACAAAGTCCCATCTCGTCTCGCGTTCACGTAAAAGTGCTCCGGTAAGAATTATCGAACCCTCGCTTCTTAGGCCAGCCACTCATTATCTGGTAATCCTGACAGGTACACCTGATCAGGTCCGCCTGTCACACACTATCAGGTACCTAGACCTAACAGGCGGATTTTTTCAGTCGTACCTGTCAGGTTTACCTGATACCTAATGAGAGCACACACTATCAGGTAGACCTGACAAGCGGACCTTTTCAGCCGTACCTGTCAACGGTTGTCCTTGGAGGCGAACTCCACGTCCCGGAGCTTGTGCAGAAGGTTCATCGCCTGGGGGGGAGAGCGGAGGTGGTAATTAGAGGAAAGGGTGTAAAAAGAAGAAGGAGAAGAAGAAGAAGAAGAAGAAGAAGAAGAAGAAGAAGAAGAAGAAGAAGAAGAAGAAGAAGAAGAAGAAACGAAGGTAATAGAAACCAGGGCCGTATCCAGGATTTTGTCGAGGATAGGCCCCGAGAGTCCAAACAGTGGTGGGAGGGGAAGGGCTGACCCCTTTTTGAATACGGCCCTGACAGAAAGTAAAAAACAAAGTACAAACTTATAATTACTCCTCTTTGTTAAAGAAAAAGACGCCTGGAAATTATAATGACGTGAGTGAGTATGCAATGTGCCGTGTTTTCAGCATGGTAGGTAGGCGCGCCTTAACTCCTATTAATTAAATAGGAGTAGGAGTTTGTTAAAAAAACTCCTATTTGTTAAAGAAAAAGACGCCTGGAAATTATAATGACGTGAGTGAGTATGCAATGTGCCGTGTTTTCAGCATGGTAGGTAGGCGCGCCTAGTTTGCTTGGAGGGCAGCGCGTCTCAAATCTCAATGGAACAGTTGCGCTTACTTGGGTGATTTTTCAAAGGGGTCTGTAGGTACTTACCTTACAGTCCGAGTGTCCACACACAATAATGTGTCGTATGTCATTGACTACACAGCCGAGTTCTAGAGCTGCAGGTTCATAGTAGGTACATACTTACCTTACAGTCCGAGTGTCCACACACAATAATGTGTCGTATGTCATTGACTACACAGCCGAGTTCTAGAGCTGCAGGTTCATTTATCAGATAGACCTGATAAAGTGTACCTGTTACTTTACTGGTAGGGGGTCTGCTCCCTGTTTAACTGGTGTACTCCCTGTTTAACGTCTCCGAGTCAGACTAACGAATCACAAATCAGGTAGACCTGACGGGCGGACCTTTTCAGCCGTACCTGTCACGTCTACCTGATAGTGAGTGGCTGGCCTTAAGCTCTTCCACTCAACCACACAGAATCAGGAGTAGTATTTCGTAACTTCTCGAATGAGCCCATCCAGGCTTGTCTCATTGATTACGTCTGTCACGTCTACCTGATAGTGAGTGGCTGTCCTTAAGCTCTTCCACTCAACCACACAGAATCAGGAGTAGTATTTCGTAACTTCTCGAATGAGCCCATCCAGGCTTGTCTCATTGATTTCGACGAATCGTTTGGCTTGGCGGCTGAAGTAGAAAATGTCACCCGAATAAATGTCAAACCAGAGGGCATGAATGTGAAGGTCGTTCGACTCCAGCCGTTTCCGGAGAAACCCGTAGCTGGCGATGTTCTGGACTTGCTGGAGACAGTTAATCTGGAGAGGAAGAATGGCAAAACTTTACTGGGGTAAAGTAGAGGAAGAGAAAGGTAAAATTTTACTGGGGTAAGGATTTGATTTAAAGAGGAAGAAAGATAAAATTTTACTGGGGTAAGCACCTGTTCACGATAAATCACTAAGGTTAAGTAACATTGAAAGTGTTTGATATCAGGGTGGGTGACCATCATCTAGGAAGCCGCGTTTTGCTAGCTTTTCCCAGCCCCACAAAGTCCCATCTCGTCTCGCGTTCACGTAAAAGTGCTCCGGTAAGAGGTATCGAACCCTCGCTTCTTAGGTCAGCCACTCATTATCTGGTAATCCTCACAGGTACACCTGATCAGGTCCGCCTGTCACACACCATCAGGTACCTAGACCTAACAGGCGGATTTTTTCAGCCGTACCTGTCAGGTTTACCTGATACCTAATGAGAGCACACACTATCAGGTAGACCTGACAAGCGGACCTTTTCAGCCGTACCTGTCATATCTTGTTGCAATGCACTTTGACATTCTGCATAAATCAGATGCATAAAAAACATCTGTAAATCAACCTGTGTACATTATGTACAGTGTACAGACTTGGGGGTAGGTAAAATATTTCAAATTAACCATTCATATTATGAACTTCATTTATTTTATCAATATATTCATCTTTTGCAGATCCGTTTGGTGATAGAAGAAAGTTTGAATCAGTTGCCGTTCAGTAAAATGGACATTGTAACCCCAACAGGTGCCACATATCATGGACTCAAATATGAACGAGGCAACTGTGGTGTCAGTGTTATCCGTAGCGGAGAAGCCATGGAACAGGTAATCATTTGTGCCTGTCAAAGAAATTTCTCTTCAGCCTAATTTTTGGTTTTGTGGAAGAGAAATAGGTATCTACTCCCACTAAAAAATTAAAAAAAAAAAAAAAAAAAATACTACTATTTAAGTAAGCGAGAACAAAAATAGTTTTACTAAATTTCAGCCACAGTTACCAAATAAATAAAATACTACTATTTAAGTAAGTAAAGCAGAAATAGTCACTATGTCATGGAGCCTTGCTTGCTCTCAGTAAGCTAAAGAGCTGTTTTTCACAATACTTCTTATTCCAATTTAATATCTTGTCTTTATTTTATTTATTTATTCAGCTCCCATGGTGTAGTGGTCACTGCACTCGCCTTGCACGCGGGAGACCCGGGTTCGATTTCCGGCGGGGTCAAGAAATTTGTATCATGCAAATGATTGATCCCGTGACTGGGTGTTGCAAGGCCCACTCAGCCTCGTGAGGAAAATGAGTAGCTATGACATGTAAATGCGCATAGCGACCGGTGCCAGCATGGTAGGTAAACATTGGGGGTAACCTATGTAATTAAAAGATATTAATTTTTTGTTGTGTGATGCCTAATTTGAGGAAGATAGACTGGATGGTTAGATGAAGGAGGAAAAAAAATGTTCTTGTCCTCATTCTTTACTCATCAGCTGATAAATATCCTAAAGTGAAAAGTTGTATTTGTTGAAGAGCTCCCCAGAAAAACACTAACAGTAAAAAAAAAAAAAAATAATAATAATAATAATTATAAAAATATCTCCGGATAAAATCCGAAAAATATCTCCGGATGAAATCCGAAAAATATCTCCGGATAAAATCCGAAAAATATCTCCCGATAAAATCCGAAAAATTCACACTAGACTGTGAAAAATTCACACACGAGGCAGTGTTTCACCCAAAAGCCCTTCTGGTTCATCAAAAAGTTCCCTTCTGTTCACAGGAACATTGCGTCCTTTCGTCAGAAAGTTGCCTTGGTGAAGAATTTGCTAGGGTAAAAATTCTCTGATCCTTTGATGCATTGACGCTCCCTCTTTTACCGAACTTTTGTTAGACGAATCACTGCAATACACATTTAAATTAAAAGTATTTGAAATTATAAATTAAAAAGAAATGAAAATTATTATTAGGTATTAAATCAAAGCTTAAAGTAAGTATTAAAAGAAATCCGATTAAAAAGGTGAATTAAATTGACGTTCAAATGAATAACGATATATAAACTTATTGTCTCTCTACAAATAAGTACCTACAAAGTTTGAAAAAATACGTGGAGAAAAAGATTCCCCTTTATCACAGACTTTATAAAAAAAAGGTAAATCTGAAAAAGACAAAAGATTTAAAAAGTTTTTCTTACAAAATGTGAACTCGAAAACAACATAAAGTTTATTAATATAAATGTTCGAGCTATTTAGGTACAACGGGGGCCAAGGTACGACTAGACACCCTATCCTTAAACCTACTACCTAGGTAACATTTAAAAAAAAAAAAAACAGGCACTGACGTCACTGACTCATTCCCATCGCTCCGCACATCGTGTGAACGAGCCCTTCAGCTGAAAAATGTAAACATAACCTCAAATTCAACCCCCATTTATTTTATCAAAAGAACAAAAGGTTCTTATCAGAAAAATTTTCGCGAGATTTTGCGTATTTAAACTGATAAGGCGAGAGAGTTTTCAGGTGTTTTGCTGTTTTTTACGTCCTGTTAGTTTCGCAAGCATGGGTAGCACTGATGAGATTAACTCCGGAGTCCCCATCACCAAATCTAAATATGTCAGTTTCACGGAAGACATTCCAAATTTGAAAATCCTGCCTTCCAATGATCAAGTGCGGGAACTGCAGACTATCCTACGGGATAAGTAAGTACTTCAGGCTTAATTCTTGAGAGGATGAAGTGAAAATAGTCCTGCATAGTGTCTACTTAGCCATGAATTCAAAGTCCACCTTATGAGAAACCTTAATTACCTAGGTTTTGCCGTAAACAAGAGGATCCCTTGTTTCTAGAGGTCTACGGTTTTAGCCTGAAAATGTAGAATGTACTTATTGTCCTGTAAATATAAAATAATAGTAGAGGATCTCTAATTTTTGAGGTGGACTGTTTTAGCCTCTAAATTAGCCTGGGTGTTGCCGTAGACAAGAGATATCAGAGGATCCCTGGTTTTTAGGGGCCTACAGTTTTAGCCTCCGGTAATTATGCAGAAGCCACAACAGTGGAAAAGAAAGCTCTTTTTTGTATTTAACCTAACCCTATAAAACACTAATCACTGCTCTAATTTTGAAAACTCCTTTTTGTGTTTAACCTAACCCTATAATAACACTGGTCATTGCTCAATCTTTCACTGACGTGACTTCTGCACAAGTACCCAGTGTTATATTTACTTGGATAAAATATTATGTTATTTACTTCTTGAGATTGACTATAATAAATTATTTTGCTACTTGTTGCAGGAACACATCAAGAAGTGATTTCAAATTCTTTGCAGACAGACTAGTAAGTGAATCTCTGCTTCAAAATGTGTACCTGTCTTGTTGCAATGCACTTTGACATTCTGCATAAATAAGATGCATAAAAAACATCTGTAAATCAACCTGTGTACATTATGTACAGACTTGGGGGTAGGTAAAAGATTTCAAATTAACCATTCATATTGTGAACTTCATTTATTTTATCAATATATTCATCTTTTGCAGATTCGTTTGGTGATAGAAGAAAGTTTGAATCAGTTGCCGTTCAGTAAAATGGACATTGTAACACCAACGGGTGCCACATATCATGGACTCAAATATGAACGAGGCAACTGTGGTGTCAGTGTGATCCGTAGCGGAGAAGCCATGGAACAGGTAATCATTTGTGCCTGTCAAAGAAATTTCTTTTCAGCCTGATTTTTGGTTTTGTGGAAGAGAAATATCTACTCCCACTAAAAAATTAAATTACAAAAATATATATATACTATATTCATAGCAGAAATAGTCATTATGTCATAGAGCCTTGCTTGCTCTCAGTAAGCTAAGGAGCTGTTTTTCACAATACTTGTTATTCCAATTTAATATCTTGTCTTTATTTTATTTATTTATTAAACTTCTTCTATATAGGGTCTCCGAGATTGCTGCCGATCAATCAGGATTGGCAAGATCCTCATAGAATCTGATGCGGACACACATGAGGCCAGGATAGTGTATGCCAGGTTTCCCGAAGACATTGCACAGAGGAAACAGTGAGTACCAAAGTTGTGACATAATAACACAAAGAAATTGCATTTACATTTATTTATTTATTAAACTTCTTCTATATAGGGTCTCCGAGATTGCTGCCGATCAATCAGAATTGGCAAGATCCTCATAGAATCTGATGCGGACACACATGAGGCCAGGATAGTGTATGCCAGGTTTCCCGAAGACATTGCACAGAGGAAGGTCCTCCTTATGTATCCTATTATGAGTAAGTTTCAACATTTAAAAATAGGTAAAGGGTAACCTATGTACTTAAAAGATATTAGGTAAAAGGTAACCTATGTACTTAAAAGATATTAATTTTTTGTTGTGTGATGCCTAGTTTGAGGAAGATAGACTGGATGGTTAGATGAAGAAGGAAAAAAATGTTCTTGTCCTCATTTTTTACTTATCAGCTGATAAATATCCTAAAGTGAAAAGTTGGATTTGTTGAATAGCTCCCCAGAAAAACACTAAAAAAAAAAAGAAAAAAAAAAATACCTGATCCTTTACAAATGTACCTACATGTTGAAATGACACAAGGTAAGTACCAAGTTATTATGTCACTATTGGGACTAGATAACAAATTGAATGTTCCACCTCTAGGACCGACTGATCAGTGAAATTGACCACGGAATTACCTATATCATATGATCGTATCTACAGGGTGTCTACCAGACTGGAAAACCGGGAAAAGTCAGGGAATTTCATGGAGACTGGAAAAGTCAGGGAATTTTACGAAAAAATGCTGGGTTAGATTCACGCCCGGGGTGGATTTATCCTAAACAGGTAAGGTTTGTTCTCGGAACGGCTGGCTTTCTCCTATCCTGTCTCTTTTCAATTTCGGGACGATAAAACCTCCGTTATTAGGTACAGTTTCCTCTATCAAACCTCTTGATAATCGGCTTGATTTCTCCTATCCTTTCCTCCAATTTCCAGACGATAAGACCTTAGTAATTAAAGCTCCCTCTATGAAAACCTCTTTGGGGGAGAAGAAAGAAAAGATGTCTTACGTGCGGATTGTTTTTGACGTGCACAAACTGCTCGACCATTTTCTTCTTGTCCGTCGTTCTGTACTTCATGATGCCTCGGAAAATTCGGTCCATTTTGACTTTGGGATTCGGCTTCGGGACGCCTTTTCTATAGAGGGATGTGACTTAAGGACGCCTCCTCTGCAGCTCCGGATGAAATCCGGAAAATATCTCCGGATAAAATACGAAAAATTCCCACTAGAATGTGAAAAATTCACACACGAGGCAGTGTTTCACTGAAAAGCCCTTCTGGTTCACCAAAAAATTCCCTTCTGTTCACAGGAACATTGCGTCCTTTCGTCAGAAAGTTGCCTTGGTGAAGAATTTGCTAGGGTAAAAATTCTCTGATCCTTTGATGCATTGACGCTCCCTCGTTTACCGATCTTTTGTTAGACGAATCACTGCAATACACATTTAAGTTAAAAGTATTTGAAATTTTAAATTGAAAATAAATAAAAATTATTAGGTATTAAATCAAAGCTTAAAGTTAGTAAGTATTAAAAGAAATCCGATTAAAAAGGTCAATTAAATTGACGTTCAAATGAATAACGATAAACTTATCGTCTCTCTACAAATAAGTACCTACAAAGTTTGAAAAAATACGTGGAGAAAAAGGTTCCCCTTTATCACAGACTTTATATAAAAAAAAAGTAAATATGAAAAAAGACAAAAGATTTAAAAAGTTTTTCTTACAAAATGTGAACTCGAAAACAACATAAAGTTTATTAATATAAATGTTCGAGCTATTCCAGAGTTGGATTAGGGTTTGAAGGAATTAAAAAATACCTCCATTATTGGATTACGGATGTTTAAAATTGAGCTTTCTAAAGTTGTGGTTTTTGTTTAAGAGAGTTTATATGAAGGCATTTGTGGCCTGTTCCAAGAACGATTCGGCACTTTTACTCCACGCACAGAAAATATTTACGAATGGTACGTTTTGTCCTGCGCCTGAATTGAAAATTGAGGGTCGTTCTTGGAACAGAGTCCAGGTCCCTAAACGTAGGGTTGAAAGCACAAAAGCACTCTCTGAAATTCGTTTACAAAAATTGAAATCACGCAATAATAATTATTTAGTATGATTTTTTAAATTATTTCCTATTTAGGTATTAATTTGTTCCAATGTACGCAAATACGTACATAGGTACTATAACTTAGAGGGCAAAATTTGTTGCCTAGGGCAACCTCTTTGCCCTCGCCCATTGGACTTCACTAAACATATTAACACTTAAATAATTTGTTTTACAAAGAAACCCAATATCGGAACCTACTGAAGCGTAATCTGGCTGCTTCTACATACTCAAAACATCTCAAATGACGTGGAGTACATCATCATCTTGGAAAAATATGAAATGGGAAATATACATATGATGGAGAAGGAGGAGGAGGAGTTGGAAGAGAAGAATGTGAAGGTAAAGTTGAAAAGGGGGAAAGAGGGGGAGAAAAAGTAGGTGGAGAAGAAAGAGCAGGGGAATGAAAAGAAGAAGAACTAGAAGGAAAAAAACGAGAAAAAGAAGAGGAAGAAGGAAGAAGGAAGAGAAATAAAAATCTGGTGTGAACATCACACGACTTTCCGTATCCTATTGAATGATCCTCATTTTGGGTGTTCTTGTTTTTATAGCCAAACTTTTACAATAGGGGAGACCGGGGCAAAACGGTCCACTTAGTGGATTTTTGCTTGTACCTAAGTTATCATTGCAGTTATTTTGACCATACTGGGTACAACACTAGAAAATATACTTATCTCCGATATTCTATGTAATAATTTGCTCTAAGGTATGCCAGTTTCGAATAATTTTCAATCTAGCAAAGGTCTACTTTTGTCCCATTTTGCCCCAGAGCCGGGGCAAAACGGGTCACTGGCTGGGGCAGAATGGGACATCTTTGAATACACCTACTAGAAGTCCATAGATCATGGATGATGATTTTTTCCCCCTATAGTTTTGATAA
Source organism: Diaphorina citri (assembly GCF_000475195.1). Classification (NCBI taxonomy): domain Eukaryota; kingdom Metazoa; phylum Arthropoda; class Insecta; order Hemiptera; family Psyllidae; genus Diaphorina; species Diaphorina citri. Next base: position 30,000 of record NW_007380043.1, read on the forward strand.
ATAAAAACACAAGGTTTATGCTAGGAAAATATTAAATTAAAAACAAGAATATATTTCCTAGGAGGGTCCTTAAAACTAAGAAAATGGCAAAGGCGATGAAAATTAGCCAACTTTGAAAATTTGTCCATGGCGTAGTTTGGAAACCATATGTAGTTTTCCTACAACCTCAGATTTTTCGATGTAAGAACAATCTTCTATGTCAGGGAAGACGAAAATGTCCTTTCTTTGGCGATAGTTTCGCATGAATTTAACATATAATGTACCACATTTTCAAACTCATCAATACCTAAATAACCTGAATTCAAACACAATATTTTCTACCTGAATTCAAATAATAAAGAATGGTAAGAACTTCATACAAACCCAATATTTGGGGTGGGTGGGGGGCAGTTACCATTTTCGAATTGCGGACGAAAAGTTCCGCGTAGGCATTTCGCCCTCAAAAACTTTCTTCTATCCAAAACAACAAAACCCGCATTAACCGATGGTAAAGTTTACCAGGTAATGGCGCGAGGCCTATTGAGCAGCTGGTGCAGTTTTTGGAAGAAACCTACCCTCTCTCCAATGCTCTGTGACTTTTTTTTTTTTAAGAGGTTTGACAGAGGGAACTGTAACTTCTATGGTCTTATCGTCCCGAAATCGAAGAGAGAAGGAAGACAGGATAGGAGAAAGCCAGCCGTTCCGAGAACGAACATTATCCCATCAGGATAAAATCCGCCCCGGGCGGGAATCGAACCCGCGGTCTAGCGCTTACAAGGCAGACGCACTACCAACTAAGCTAACTAGGCTGGCCCTAAAGGGGATTTTATTTAGCTAAAAACTAGGTTTGGAATATACCGAACATACAGGAGTGATCCAAGTCAAAAAATGTTGAGTACGGCTACCCTAGTCACAGTGAGACCTTCATATTCCGTGAGACAACCTCTCAACCTTGACTTCAACTTTGCATCGTGTAAGGTCATGTAGGAGTCTCTCAAGGTGCCCCATACACGGGTGACAAGACGTGGACCTTACACCGTGCTGAGAGAAGAGGGCCCTACACCTTGCTCAGAAAAGGGGGCCCTATTTCACGAACGACTTTGCATTCCCTAATCCTCAATATTTTACTCCACATGCGGACAATATGTAGGCCTTAAACAAAAGATGTTTTTTTGCGCTTGGAACTTTTTTGTACAGATTTGATAGAGAGAACTGTAACTACTAAGGTCTTATCGTCCCAAAAGGGTAGAGAGAAGGACAAGATAGGAGAAAGCCAGCCGTTCCCAGAACGAACCTTATCTGTTTAGGATAAAATTCGCCCTGGGCGGGAAACCGCGACCTAACGCATAAAAGGCAGATGCGCTTTCAAACTAAGTAGGCTGGCTAAAAACTTTTTAATTACCTTTTTAAACCCTGAGATGGCTTTACTTCAGGGCAATCCCTAGGACCTACATCTACCTAATTTTATTAATCGCTAATTCGATAATAGGATTAGTTATGAATGAAATGGTGCCATCATGAACAGCCTAATTTGCCTAATAAACAATGAAGAGTGTAGACGTAGACCCCTATTAATATTATCAACATAGATACTGCTAATTTTATTACCCTCTTAAGGACCTTGGTCTCAAATGGGGATAGGTACAACAGAACCCCAATACTCCCAATCCTAATAGCTCAAATTGACATCTGAGGACCCTTATTTATAGAGAGATGAGTCTTATAGCCAGTCTAGTTAGCTTGGTTGGTAGCGCGTCTGCCTTGTAAGCGCTAGTCCACGGGTCCGATTCCCGCCCGGGGCGGATTTTATCCTGAACGCATAAGGTTCATTCTCGGAACGGCTGACCGTCTCTTATCCTGTCTTTCTTCTCTCTTCGCTTTCGGGACAGTAAGACCTTAGCAGTTACCTCTATCAAACCTCTAATAAAAGTCCTATTTTGACCCTTAAATTATTATTTTTCCTAGGTAAAGGTTTTTATTTCCGCCCAAGTAAAAATAATAATAACAAAACATTCCTGAAATCAAAATCTTGTTTAACGAGTTCAGTAGCAGATCCGACGATTTAATAATAATTATTATATTATTTTGGTATTTAAAATAATGATAACGTAAATCATTCCAAGTTCCTTATCAGTTCTAAGCCTTCGCTGACTGCCGGGTTCAAATGACCTTGAGTTCACCTTATCACAGCATGCTAACAGTAATTATATTATTTTGGTATTTAAAATAATGATAACGTAAATTATTCCAAGTTCCTTATCAGTTCTAAGCCTTCGCTGACTGCCGGGTTCAAATGACCTTGAGTTCACCTTATCACAGCATGCTAACAGTAAAACACGACCTATGTGACGTCATTGTTTATTTGATCTGGGTTCCATTTTCGTTTGTTTTTTGAGTCACTTTTTTTTACACTTCCGTCTCATTTTGATTCAGTCAGTCTCATTTTGATTAAATTTGCCAAATTCGTAAGCACTAGGCTGCGCGCGGGTTAGATTTTCGCCGGGGGCGGATTTATCCTAAATAGATAAGGTTCGTTCTCGGAACGCCTGGCTTTCTCTTATCCTGTCTTCCTCTTTTCAAAAACCTCTTTGGGGAAGGAGAAAGAAAAGATGTCTTACGTGTGGATTGTTTTTGACGTGCACAAACTGCTCGACCATTTTCTTCTTGTCCGTCGTTCTGTACTTCATGATGCCCCGGAAAATTCGGTCCATTTTGACTTTGGGATTCGGCTTCGGGACGCCTTTTCTATGGAGGGATGTGACTTAAGGACGCCTCCTCTGAAAAATATCTCCGGATAAAATCCGAAAAATTCACACACGAGGCAGTGTTTCACCGAAAAGCCCTTCTGGTTCACCAAAAAATTCCCTTCTGTTCACAGGAACATTGCGTCCTTTCGTCAGAAAGTTGCCTTGGTGAAGAATTTGCTAGGGTGAAAATTCTCTGATCCTTTGATGCATTGACGCTCCTTCTTTTACCGATCTTTTGTTAGACGAATCACTGCAATACACATTTAAATTAAAAGTATTTGAAATTATAAATTAAAAAGAAATGAAAATTATTATTAGGTCTTTTACTCTATGCGCAGAAAATATTGACGGGGCACGACGTTTTTTTCTGCTCCTGAATTGAAAAGTGAGTGTAGAGTCGTTCTTGGAACAGGGCCCAGGTGCCTAAACGTAGGGTTGAAAGCACAAAAGCACTCCCTAAAATTCTTAGATTAAAATTGAAATCATGCAATATTTTTTTTATTATGTTTATTATTATTATTTTCAATTATTTCCTATTTATTAATTGGTTTCAAGTTCCAATGTACGCAAATACAACTAGGTATAAATTAGAAACAAAGTGCGAAATTATTGCCTAGGGCAATCTCTTTGCCCTTGTTCATTGGACTTCACTTGCCTACACTTAAATCAATCACACATTCAAGATTAATTACAAATCAATTCCACCTTCAGGATAAAGTATCCAAAAACTCAAGAAAAAAATAGTTACGGTATCCAAAAACTCAAGATAAAATTTTGCACTCGCGAAAACGTTGATATTTAGTCGCGATAACACTGATAAATCTCAAAATAGGTAGGTACCTACGCACACTCGTATGTAGATATACTGGTTCTAAATATACTAACAAGTAACAAGAGTTATAGGTTATAATTATGAGTTGGAATTCAAAACATCATTTTCTAGAGATTCTAGAGTTAGGCTGAGTTGGGTTATGAGTTATGTAGAATTGGAAACATTTTCTATGATCGGTATCGAAGTATCAAGTTATGAGTAGGCTATGGTACAACACTACACATACCTACGTAGAGGATAGATAGGTACTCGGTACCTACCAAGTTATGAGCTATGTATGAGGCTATACAAGTGCACATATGTACGTAGAGATTAGATAGGTATTTGAACACATCATGTTAGATAGAAGGACACACTCTACAGAATTATGTACCTACGCACAGAGCCATTAGAGATGCTAAGGTAAACTCTCACTTGAGAGTGAAAGTTACGTCAAATATCTTTAAACTTGAATCAAGGACATCAACCTCTCCGTAGCGTAGTAATTAACGCGTTGGACTTGGGATCTAATTAATCACACATTCAAGATTAATTACAAATCAATTCCATCTTCAGGGTAAAGTATCCAAAAACTCAAGATAAAGTAGCTACGGTAGGTATCCAAAAACTCAAGATAAAATTTTGCACTCGCGAAAACGTTGATATTTAGTCGCGATAACACTGATAACTTATCTCAAAATAGGTACCTACGCACACTCGTATGTAGAGATACTGGTTCTAAATATAGGTACTAACAAGTAACAAGAGTTAGGTTATAATTATGAGTTGGAATTCAAAACATTATCATTTTCTAGAGATTCTAGAGTTAGGCTGAGTTAGAATTGGAAACATTATTTTCTATGATCGGTATCGAAGTATCAAGTTATGAGTAGGCTATACAACTACAGATAGATAGAGGATAGATAGGTACTCGGTACCTACTAAGTTATGAGCTATGTATGAGGCTATACAAGTGCACATACGTAGAGGTTAGATAGGTATTTGAACACATGTTAGATAGAAGGACAAACTCTACATAATTATGTACCTACGCACAGAGCCATTAGAGATGTTAAGGTAAACTCTCACTTGAAAGAGAAAGTTACGTCAAATATCTTTAAACTTGAATCGAGGACATCAACCTCTCCGTAGCGTAGTAATTAACGCGTTGGACTTGGGATCTTTGAACCCACGCCCTCCTGTTTACCAGGCGAGCGTCACCGAACGCTGGTAAACTTGTCGACGCAACGCGCTGGGTCCCGCTGGGTGACGCGTGTTTACGTCACAATACAATGAATATGATTGAGCTGAATCGTTCAGAATTCAGTCGATGTCTGGACTTGAATTGCCATCAGTAATTACCATGCTGAAAACAGACTGTATTGGTGACTAACCTTACCCATGTGTTTTAATTGACTGGTGTAATGTGTTACAGACCTCTTCGGGGACAGACTGTCCAATAAAAATGTGAATTGAAAAAAATAAATAAATAAATGTACCTATCAAAATAAAAAGATAAGAAAAACCTTTACCTAGGAAAAATAATAATTTAAGGGTCAAAATAGGACTTTTATTAGAGGTTTGATAGAGGTAACTGCTAAGGTCTTACTGTCCCGAAAGCGAAGAGAGAAGAAAGACAGGATAAGAGACGGTCAGCCGTTCCGAGAATGAACCTTATGCGTTCAGGATAAAATCCGTCCCGGGCGGGAATCGAACCCGTGGCCTAGCGCTTACAAGACAGACGCGCTACCAACCAAGCTAACCAAACTTATCTCTCTATAAATAAGGGTCCTCAAATGTCAATTTGAACTATTAGGATTGGGAGTATTGGGGTTCTGTTGTACCTATCCCCATTTGAGACCAAGGTCCTTAAGAGGGTAATTAGCAGTATCTATGTTGATAATATTAATAGGGGTCTAAACTCTTCATTGTTTATTAGGCTGTTCATGATGGCACCATTTCATTCATAACTAATCCTATTATCGAATTAGCGATTAATAAAATTAGGTAGATGTAGGTCCTAGGGATTGCCCTGAAGTAAAGCCATCTCAGGGTTTAAAAAGGTAATTAAAAAGTTTTTAGCCAGCCTACTTAGTTTGAAAGCGCATCTGCCTTTTATGCGTTAGGTCGCGGTTTCCCGCCCAGGGCGAATTTTATCCTAAACAGATAAGGTTCGTTCTGGGAACGGCTGGCTTTCTCCTATCTTGTCCTTCTCTCTACCCTTTTGGGACGATAAGACCTTAGTAGTTACAGTTCTCTCTATCAAATCTGTACAAAAAAGTTCCAAGCGCAAAAAAA
>NW_007380043.1:36247-38546 GCF_000475195.1 Diaphorina citri
ATCGGTGTTAGTGAACTATTTCGTCGCGTCGGTGTTAGTGAACTATTTCGTCGCATCGGTTTTAGTGAACTATTTCGTCGCATCGGTGTTAGTGAACTATTTCGTCGCGTCGGTGTTAGTGAACTATTTCGTCGCATCGGTGTTAGTGAACTATTTCGTCGCATCGATGTTAGTGAACTATTTCGTCGCATCGGTGTTAGTGAACTATTATTTCCGCCTAAGTAAAAATAATAATAACAAAACATTCCTGAAATCAAAATCTCGTTTAACTAGTTCAGTAGCAGATCCGACGATTTAATAATTATTGTTATATTATTTTGGTATTTAAAATAATGATAACGTAAATCATTCCAAGTTCCTTATCAATTCTAAGCCTTCGCTGACTGCCGGGTTCAAATGACCTTGAGTTCACCTTATCACTGCATGCTAACAGTAAAACACGACCTATGTGACGTCATTGTTTATTTGATCTGGGTTCCATTTTCGTTTGTTTTTTGAGTCACTATTTTTTTCTTCTTCTTCTTCTTCTTCTTTTTTTAAATTTTCCTCTACTACTTACTCGCAGTTTGAATGAAAAAATAATCAGTATTTGACTAGGCATGTAAAAATAAAGTAATCAGCCAGCCCAATGAGCTTTGGAGGGTAGGTCTTTTTATACACATATATGTGTACAATATGTGTACACCTATAGGTATTTGTTTTGCCATTTTTCCCAAACAATTACTCAGTCTCATTTTGATTAAATTTGCCAAATTCGTAAGCACTAGGCTGCGCGTGGGTTAGATCAATGACTGTTCGATCTGAATGAATCAGGTATTACTACAGGCACTAAACTCTACAATGACTAGTATTGGAGGAAATTGTAAACAAAAATCACTACACAGAGAACACCTGAGTTAAATCAGCTGATATGACTATTATCATACAGTATGTTGCGATTGGTTAGTGGTAATAACCTGAACTTGTGGTTAGGCTTTAAAAAGAAAAATAATAATTAAATAACATATAATAGCTCATCCCTGAAGGGAATTAAGCCAATAAACGATAAGTATCGATAGGTTTCTCACTATCAAGACGATAGGTCGGTATGTAATTAATTTGATTACTAATTAATCACATTTCGGGACGATAGGACCATAGCAGTTACAGTTCCCTCTGTCAAACCTCTTCAATAAAGAAGAAGAAAAAAAAATCTCCTTTAGGAATGAACTGAGAGAACTGTAACAAGCGAGGTCTTATCGTTCCCAAATAGGAGAGGAAAAAGAACAGGATAACAGGATAAGAGAAAGCTATCCTTTCTGAGAACGAACCCTAACTGTTTAGGATACATTTCGTCCCGGGCGGGAATCGAACCCGCAGCCTAGAGTTTACAAGGCAAACAATCTGTAATTGGACTGAGAGGCCGCAGCGCAGTTTGGATACTGCTGGTAAACCTACTGACTTACTGATTTGCCAGCGCGAGAATCTCAGTGGTTCTCAGACAATCGGAAAAAAACAGTTGGTCGTGGGTTCGGTTCCGTGCCGCTCGATCCGTCCAAATAGTCACCGGTCCATATAAAAGTCACATTTGATGTTGCTTAACATAAAGGGTTAATAAATCAAGCATTAAAAGCATTTATGGCTGAATCAATTTGGAACTCCCTTCAGAATCCACAGTTGGAGAAATTTGATGTGTGTCTTGCACATTGCATAATCGAAATAGTTTCCAGGCATTCATAAGATTATTTTGTCAAGGTATGGGACATGATTCAGAACTTCAACAAGCTGTCAAGTTTGGCATTAGGGATGTACATAGGTAGGTACCTCAGTAACTTCTTGAACGATACTTTAGAAGTTTTTATTTTTGAAGGCCCATTTTCCAGGGCCCTATTCCACGAAGGATCCCACACTCCTCACTTTTAACTCCTTGATGAAGAAAAAAATGAATGCATTGTCGTGTTGATCTCTAATGTTTACTCAAAGGTCATCGCGATTATAATCAAATTACACAATGTTATATTACATAATATTATTATTATTATTACCTATTACCTACGTTGTTAGACGTATTACCTACAAAATATGTAGGTACCTATAATAATATTATTCTCTTGCTTCGTGTTACAAAAGCCCTCTTAATTCTGACCTTTATAGTGCCCGGTAGGTGTTACTGTATGGACTTATGGAGTTGTTGTTGTTGTTGTTGTTGTTGTTGTTTTTGTTGTTGTGGTTGTTGTTGTTATTGTGGTTGTTGTTGTTGTTGTTGTTGTTGTTGTTGTTGTTGTTGTTGTTGTTGTTGTTGTTGTTGTTGTTGTTGTTG
>NW_007380044.1:0-690 GCF_000475195.1 Diaphorina citri
GAAAATAAATTGGAAACTGGGTTTCAACATTCTTCATTATTGAGATTAGCTTTTTCCTTTGTTTCTTCATTCTCGTGTAAAAATTTTCAAATTTTACATTAGAAGCACAAAATATAGATAGATCCAAGCTGAAACTTTGTCTCAAAAACAGAACTAATAAATCGGAAAATATAACATTGTACGCTCCAGCCCCTGCATTCTAGTCCACCCGCAAAACTAATTAAATCGGAAGAAGGAAAAAAATACTAGGTACAGTCTCTCCCTTACCCTTGACTAAGTTTTCAATAATTCGCTATCAATTTCCAATTTAATTGTCATTTTCCACCGGTAATTATATTGTGGTTAAAGCGTCTTTGCTAAGATTATACCTAATACCTTACCCAGGTCGCTAATATCCTGCAGAAGAACAATTCAAGCGAAATTACCAATTATTATTTTAGATAAATCATCTTGGAGAGTTTAGAGTTCACCTCCCTCACTCCCAATTCTCCATTCTTAATTACTTTTTCCGTTCTAATATTTTCTCTCTTCTCCCTCTCCCTGCAACATATATTCCCTGAAGAATGAAAATACTCCAGAAGATGAGTAGGAGAAGGAGGAGAAGAAAAAGAAGGAGGAGGAGGAGGGAAGGATATAACTTTTGTTTTTGTAAAAAGTAATTATTAAAAAGGAAAGAAATAATGAAAGTTT
>NW_007380044.1:796-32369 GCF_000475195.1 Diaphorina citri
CTGTTAAATAATAATAATTAATAAATAGGACTTCTTGAGTGGAAGGTAACCACTAAGCGAGGTTAACGCCTTTAGGCGTATCTTACCACCTAACCCTTAGAAAGCTCTTATTATTATCGTGGCAAATTCTCAAATAAATGAGGCATAAAATTTCCCATAACCTCGGCTGGGATCGAAACCACGCCCGTCCTGATTACCAGTCGAGCGTCTTGACACTACGCCACCGAGGCAGGTTAGGTCCCATTCGAGCATAGGCCACTCATTGTTATTATTCGCGGATTCGGACCATTTTTCCCACATTTATTTCTGTTCTCATTCCCTCGGACAACATTACAACACCTGCCTCGGTGGTCGTAGTTCGGTCTAGGCGCTCGACTGCGTAAAACAGGAAGGGCGGTGGGTTGCGGTTCAATCCCAGCCGAGGTATTGGAATTTTAATCCTTCGAATATAATTGAGAATTTGACCACAATAATAGTGTAGTAGCCTACTGCCCCTGGAGCTAAAGCCGGACTTTTCAGTCCTATCGCGAGGCAGTATAAATAAGCCCCACTATTATGTATGGTATACAATACCTAAGCTGGGTCTGTTTTGTCTGCTTGCTCTTAGAAAGGACTTGCCTCAATTGTTTGAACTAAATCTTCTAGCTGTTTCTTTTTCTGTAACGTGTTTCGCTTGCCCATCTATAGCTGTTTCACTCTGTCAGGTGAAGAGGTGTGTTCGCTGTTCGCGTCTATCTCGGCCATCGCGCTCCTCGCGCAGTAAACGATATTTCGTGGCCTTTCTCCAATATTGCTTCTCTCACCGTTCTCTCCCTGCGGCCACAGCGTAAGGGTCGTATTTTCTTTTCTCGTATACTTGGAAGATGATTGATGAATGAGATGGGTTTGTTTAGTCAGTTTCATAAAAATGTACTCTCTCTCGAATCTATCTATCTCAGTGAGCTATAAATAATTGAAAACCATTCTCTCTTATTTCCGTCTCTTGGTTCGCTGCCGTGTCTGGTACTTGGCCGAAAAATTCTCGCAACTCGGAAAAATTTGTCTCAATACTCAAAAATACTCACACCCGATTTACAGTCTCACGGTTGACTCAAAAAGGTGCAAGTAGTCAAAAACATGTAGTCCACTTTCGGACATTCCTTTTTGCGGTTATAATAAGATAATTCAAAAGAGCCTCGCCAACATTTCTACATCTCTAATTTAGACGAAGTGTTATCCGTATAAGCCCACACCCGGTACAGTGAGCCAGTAGTGTAAATCTGCCCCAAGCTCAGTAACTAATGCAGGATATGGATATGGGGCAGAAATATGGCACCCAACGGGAGTTCAATACGGAATTATGCCCTCGTAAGCTACCTCACTCATAGCTTAGGTAATACCTTATAGGTATACAAAGGAGGAGGAAAAAAAGGTAAGACGAAAAAAAGGTACAAAGGAGGACGAATACCTACCTAAGCAAATGAAAATTTATATACGAGGGAAAAAATCAAAGCCCATACACCTCACCATGGGACGGACTTAAGGACATGCAAAACACCTGTAGTTTGGGGTCATACTATGGCCAGGGGAGGGGTATGCTATGACACAGAGCGTTATATGTCTTCAGGGAATATGTCGGGTGAATTTATTGTTCGCCCTTCGCGTGTTTTAGGGATTTTTCAGATTCGACTGAGCTTTGTTAGTGTTTTTGTGTGTGTTTTTAAAGCTTGCCGGAGCAAAGGTATCAATATAGTTTTGACCTTTACACACCTGTCCCTTATATTCCTCCGTAATGTCCCTCTGTTCCCTCCCTTCTGATATTTCTTCTCCTCCTCCTCCTCCCCTTTATTCCATTATGAAACTCCGTTCATATTATCCAAATATACCCTTCTTCTTCTTCTTCTTCTTCTTCTTAATGTTCCTCTTCTATCGAAGGTTGGAAATCAACATGGCTATGTGATGGCGGTTCTTAGCAGCTTTGAGGGGATTTTTCAGATTCGACTGAGCTTTGTTAGTGTTTTTGTATGTGTTTTTAAAGCTTGCTGGAGCAAAGGTATCAATATAGTTTTGACCTTTACACACCTGTCCCTTCTATTCCTCCCTAATGTCCCTCTGTTCCCTCCCTTCTGATATTTATTCTCCTCCTCCTCCTCCCCTTTATTCCATTATTAAACTCCGTTCATATTATCCAAATATACCCACATACATCTATGTTTCTGATTTCCCTTCAGATTTTGTGCCCTAGTTTTCAGATTTACCTATCAGGTGAGCTTTCGAAAGCCACAGTGGCATGACGTTTTGAACAACTTGCATTTTCTCATTTACCTACACAGCTACTTTGTTTTTGTTTGTTTGTTATTGTTATTTTATTTATTTGTTTGTTATTTTGTTCACAGGACCTGACGATGACGATCGAGCTCTAATTTAGACGAAGTGTTATCCGTATATAAGCCCACACCGCACAGTGACCAGTATGTGTAAATCTGCCCCAAGCTCAGTAACTAATGCAGGATATGGATATGGGACAATAGTTGAGTAAAATATGGCACCCAACGGGAGTTCAATACGGAATTATGCCCTCGTAAGCTACCTCACTCATAGCTTAGGTAATACCTTATAGGTATACAAAGGAGGAGGAAAAAAAGGTAAGACGAAAAAAAGGTACAAAGGAGGACGAATACCTACCTAAGCAAATGAAAATTTATATACGAGGGAAAAAATCAAAGCCCATACACCTCACCATGGGACGAATATGGCACCCAACGGGAGTTCAATACGGAATTATGCCCTCGTAAGCTACCTCACTCATAGCTTAGGTAATACCTTATAGGTGTACAAAGGAAGACGAAAAAAAGGTAAGACAAAAAAAAAAGTACAAAGGAGGACGAATACCTACCTAAGCAAATGAAAATTTATATACGAGGGAAAAAATCAAAGCCCATACACCTCACCATGGGACGATTTACGTCTTAAACAGAAATGTATCTCCAAATTTGAAGGCGAAACAATCTCTCACAAACATCCCATTATCAAATCGTTAAATATTTAAAACGAATAAAAAACTTCTGTCTGGAAGGAGGGAAAAGATGGAACATCAATGCAGACCATTTCACACGAATCGGAGTAAGAAGGGAGTCAGCAATATGCTGAAGGAGATCAGTATTATGCTGAAGGGTGCTGAATGACCCTTGCTTATGATTTCCATATTATCCCTTCTCCATTTGCTGACCCAAATATGCCCCTTAAGAGACATTACAACAGTACGTGGTATGGGAGATTTCCTATTTTTTTAACAGCTGATGTGTTCTTTTCCCTTCGTAGTTTAGAGGATGTATGTTGGAGGCGTTGATTCCACCTGTGAATAACTCGAATTATTATCCCTTCTCCATTTGCTGACCCAAATATGCCCCTTAAGAGACATTAGAACAGTACGTGGTATGGGAGATTTCCTATTTTTTTAACAGCTGATGAAATCTTCATTTGAATACAACACATCCATCTCATCATTCCATTTGTCAACAGACTTGCTTCTCCCTATTTGAAATCGCATCCATATTTCCACCTCCACCTCCTCCTCCATTCTCATCCCTTCCCTCATCCCTTCCCTCATACATATTCAAAAACTTATTATCAGACATGTCCTCTCTGATATACACATCACTTTGTATATCTGGAGGTCTCTAACTCGAATTCCCTAAGAGAATATGTATGTGGAGAAAAACGACGGTACTGAGTTTACACAAGAACTTGGTTTATTGAAAACAGAAAAAGCACTAGGAATAGTAAACTAGTTTACCCTGAAACTAGGAAAAAGGAAAGCCTCCGGAGAGGGAAATTGGTAACAATTTTCAACTTGGAAAATGCTGTCGTCTCGGAAAATTCAAAGTCCACAAAACCAAACAAAAAGTGATTTTCAGGTTAGGATTTGCAGCATGTATTTTATAATTAAAATGGACGCGTAAGGCGCTTTCACACGGAGGTCGCCACATCAGCATAGGTATTAGGGTATATTAATATTTATTTTGTTCTTATTTTCCTGTCTCTGGCCTTTCTTTTTTCCTTTCTTCTTCTTTTTCTTTCAAAGTTGGATTTCGTTTTAAAATTTCTCATGACATTTTCATTTTGACTGAAATCGGTCATATTCCAAAAAGGGGTGGGTGGACTCGGGAAAAGCAAAATGTTGACATGCATGTCATTCTAAAAATAAGAATTTTCATGTCAATTGCACTTGTTTTCCTTGTTTTATTTTTCATTTTAAAATCTTCATTTGAATACAACACATCCATCTCATCATTCCATTTGTCAACAGACTTGCTTCTCCCCATTTGAAATCGCATCCATATTTCCACCTCCTCCTCCTCCTCCTCCTCCTCCTCCATTCTCATCCCTTCCCTCATACATATTCAAAAACTTATTATCAGACATGTCCTCTCTGATATACACATCACTTTGTATATCTGGAGGTCTCATCTACATTTTCTTCTATCAAGGGAGACATTTGGAGAGGAAAAATCAATTACTTTGCTCAAATCTCGGCTTATCGTTTGCATGAATCAGGATTTTCACAATTTTTTCTTTCTATTTTCCCTGTTTTTCGTTTTCCGATGGTTTTTTACAACAGTTGACCAGACAAAAGGGAAATATTTTTCTGTATTTTTCCGTGTGTATGTACTTTTGTAGATTGATGTTTCTGTTGTTAATAATCCTGACTCCTAATTTATTCAGAAGAAAATTCTGCTTTTCCCTTAAGGACTCATTGAAATTCATGTGACTCTACAAAGTCTAGGTTTACTCGTAGATAATGCTGATAGAAAACCAAAAATTTAAAATACAACCTCCAAAAATGACCTATTTTTTCAACTTCAAATCGCCAACATTGTTGCAAAGTTTTCAATTGTTGCAACATTTTTGCAATACCGTCAGGAAACTATCTAATCTATCTATTCCGTACACAAAAGTGTGCTATAATTTATGATTTTACAACACACTTCCTTATGGGAGGGAGTGTCAACCCTTTTTTTTATTCCGAAAGCTTTCATGCTCAATGGCGTGTGACAGCACCATCTCAAATCAGGCAAGTCGGGAGATAAAGTCTAATTATTTACACCTAATTTGTAGCTCGTTCCCTTGACTTTGGCTTTTGTTTTTGAACCCGAGTTGTTTTTTATGGGCCTCTGAAATTCCAAGCACAAAGGCTGAATATTTGACTAGTCCTCATATTGTTGTATGCAGGATTTATGGAACTCTCGCCTGCAGCAAGCTGCGATTTTTTACGAAGGGGTTTTTTAATCGTGTTAACTTTAATGTTTTAAACGACCCAACCGCCATTTTTATTATTTTAATATTTAAGATTTATCAGGACATTCGATTATTTAGTTCATCCATGGAAAATGCTAATAAATTGTTAGACGTCGAGATTTTGACACTACCATTTTGTTAGCTTCACCCCTTTTTAACAAAAGCTCCGTGTTTTTCTTAATGGTGAACTTTATAATCCCCCCAAAAAAAACACTTCGTGTTAAAAAATTAACGTCAAGAGTTACCCTCCACAAAAAAGTACTGATATAAAAAAAAGACGTCAATGTGGGACCTCCCTTCTACATTAGCTCTTCTAAAGAAAATAATAATTTTCCATCACTCCTACATAGTTTTTAAAGATGAGTGTTTCACCGTCGTTTTTATTTCGTAGCGATGAAACAACTGCTACATTGGACGCTTGTGGTCTGTGTCGTAGCATGCCAATGTGTCAATTTACCTTGCTGTTGAACCATTGATCCCGGATTACGAAACCTAAATCTTGACCGCAGTGCACTGATGAAAATTAGAGGAGGAGAAGGAGGGAAGGATATAACTTTTGTTTTTGTAAAAAGTAATTATTAAAAAGGAAAGAAATAATGAAAGTTTACCTTTTCCTCTGACTTACAAATATGTATTACAAATATTGTAAAGTAGACGGTCTGGTTCTATTCTCTTTTCTTATGATTATCCTTGGTGGAGTGAAATTCTGGTTTTGGGTTCCTAGGGATGAGGCTGTGTCAATATCTTGCAGATCGTTTAAATTTTGAAGAGTTATTTGGGAATTTGATCACAATTCGTTGTAGCCTAAGTACGGCTAAGTTTTAGGTCTCTTTAATAATAATAATAATAATAGACTCTTGAGTGGAAGGTAACCACTAAGCGAGGTTAACGCCTTAGGCGTTCTCTACCACCTAACCCTTAGAGCTCTATTATTATGTGGTCAAATTCTCAAATAAAGAAGGATAAAATCCCATACCTCGGCTAGAATCAAACCCACGCCCTCCTGATTACCAGTCGAGCGTCTTGACCACTACGCCACCGAGGCAGGTTTAGTCCCATTCGAGCATAGGCACTATTGTTATTATTCCATTCGACCATTTTCCACATTTATTTCTGTTCTCATTCCCTCGGACAACATTACAACACCTGCCTCGGTGGTGTAGTGGTCTAGGCGCTCGACTGGTAAACAGGAGGGCGTGGGTTCAATCCCAGCCGAGGTATGGAATACCTACCTCGGTGGTGTAGTGGTCAAGGCGCTCGCCTGGTAAACAGGAGGGCGTGGGTTCAATCCCAGCCGAGGTATGGAATACCTACCTCGGTGGTGTAGTGGTCAAGGCGCTACCTACCTCGGTGGTGTAGTGGTCAAGGCGCTACCTACCTCGGTGGTGTAGTGGTCAAGGCGCTACTAAGCATGGGTCTGTTTTGTCTGTTGCTCTTAGAAAGGACTGCTCAATTGTTTGAACTAAATCTTCTAGCTGTTTCTTTCTGTACGTGTTTCGCTTGCCCTCTATAGCTGTTTCACTCTGTCAGTGAAGAGGTTGTTCGCTTTCCTCTATCTCGCCAGAGCTTCAGAGTAAACATATTTCTGCTTTCTCCAATATTTTCTCTCACCGTTTCTCTCCTCTGGGCCACAGCGTAAGTCATATTTTCTTTTCTCTATACTTGGAAATGATTGATGAATATGGGTTTGTTAGTCAGTTTCAATAAAAATGTACTCTCTCTAATCTATCTATCTCAATCCGAGTATAAATAATTGAAAACCATTCTCTCTATTTCCTCTCTTGTTCGCTGCGCTGTCTGGTACTTGGGTCTGGCTTTAGATCTTTCTTACTCTCTGTTAGAATTGCCGATTGAATATTCTTCCATTTGGTGTCAACATCATTTGTCTCAACGTTGTTTTCTCTCACACTGTTCTCAAGTTTGTTTTGTATGTTGGTCTTCAGATTTCTACGAGTTCTTTCATCTTTCAATCTGCTTAGATCTATTTTATTCTTACATGTCTTTTTCTTTACTTTCTTGAGTTTGATCTTGATTTCTGCTATAACAGGGTTATGGTCAGACGAGACATCAGCACCAGGATATGTTTTTACAGATTTCACAGAATTTCTAAATCTCTTCCTTATTAATATATAATCGATCTGGTTTCTTACGATGTTGCCATTAATTCCATCTGCAGGAGATTTCCAGGTGTACAATCGTCTTTTAGGCAATTTGAAAGTGGTGTTGGTGAGAACCATTTCTTCATTTTGGCAAAATTCAATAAGTCGGTCACCTCTCTCATTCCTTATTCCTAGGCCAAACGCTCCAGTGCAACCATCTACAATGATATTTCCTACTTTGGCATTGAAATCGCCCAGAATAATAGTGATATCGTGTCTCTTTGTTGTTTTCAAAACAGTCTTGATGTCATCATAAAATGCTTCAACATCTTCATCTGGTTTATCTACAGTTGGAGCGTACACCTGGATAACATTTATAACTCCCTCTGTACTTGAAATACTTAACATCATCACTCTGTCTGATATAGGTATAAATCCAGTTACACATTGATCTATCTCTTTGTCCACTATGATGGCTACACCATACCGATGTCCAGCACTGTCAATGCTAGAATGATATATTTTGCTTTCGCCATTGTTGGTTGCAAAGTTGCCTGAATCTCTCCACTGGGTATCACTTATTCCAAGAATATTGATCTTCATTCTTGTCATTTCCTTCAAGGTGTTCTCCAATCTTCCATCTCCCACCAAACTTCTAACATTCCAAGTAGCTATCTTCAAGGTTGAACCGGAGATTCTTAGCACCCTCTGACCATCGAAGGTCTGCCGGGAACTGAGGGCCATGTTTGTTGTTTTATCAGCCATGAAGATTTTGCTCGGAGTGTTGATAATATGGTGGATTTCCGTGACCTTCCATATCGCAGTGATGAGACCATAACACTGTTGCAGCTTCGCTCTCATTTATTCAGATCTAAGCCGTTCTGACATCCATTGTCTCCGCCTTAGTATGATATTGGTGCAGCTGCTGCCCTACACCAAGGATATTTATTGACATCCCTGTCTTGGCTCATCCGCATCCAAAAGTCCTTATTTGAATCCGTTGACCGGTTTTCACCTGTATCCCTAGGCAGGGGTCCTATAACAGGGTGCTATCATCCGGAGCCAGATGAACCCTGGTTTTTTAACGAGGTTGATACTCCTCCTCCTCCTCCTTCCTGTTTCTTGCGTAACAGGCCCCCGGCTTGGAACGGGCGTAGCGGAGTTAAATCAAATATACCCACATACATCTATGTTTCTGATTTCCCTTCAGATTTTGTGCCCTAGTTTTCAGATTTACCTATCTAGCGAGCTTTCGAAAGCCACAGTGGCATGACGTTTTGAACAACTTGCATTTTCTCATTCACCTACATAGCTACTTTGTTTTTGTTTGTTTGTTATTGTTATTTTATTTATTTGTTTGTTATTTTGTTCACAGGACCTGACGATGACGATCGAGCTCTACTTTGCACCAGACATATGAGGTGGTGCATTATAATTGCATAGTCCAAACTGCATTGTGTGTTACATAAGACCTGCTGAAACTACGTGGAAATATTTAGGTGACAGACCATCACAATATTTTTCTCATCCGTGGCTCATATTTTGGTTTTATGGATAGTTATAGCACTTACACCTAACCATTTACGATTATTACATAATTATGTAACTTCTTAATCAATGTTTCTCCGTCGAAAGTTCAACAAGTGAAAACTTTTTAAATAAAATAATAATGTAGGTAGATAGACTTAACCACGAAATCATGCCAAAACTGTTGTATTAAGTAGCGTGCATAAATTAGACACCGAAACACCGAATTTCAGAGGTAACATTTTTATTGTTATCAAGAAACAGTTGGTAGCCACCAATTATTTGGTGAGAGCCTGAAATTTTAATGAGGATCCATCTTTCAGTTTATTGGGCCAATTATTCTGCTTCTGCTACCTGTTATTTTTGTTGGGCATTTTTATTGTTATCAAGAAACAGTTGGTGAGAGCCTGAAATTTTAATGAGGATCCATCTTTCAGTTTATTGGGCCAATTATTCTGCTTCTGCTACCTGTTATTTTTGTTGGCTTTCAATTATGATTTCTGGCGGGTTTGCAAAAAGTGCTAATAAAAAGCATGTTAAACCCCGAAGAACTTCTTCTTCAAAGGTGTAAACTTGGTGAACGTCTTATGTATAGGATTCATCATGAAGATCATTGAAGATGTTCTCTAGAAACCTACTTAACATTTCCAACGAAATCATTAAAATTAAAACATTTTAACATACATGATAATGATGTGTTTGCAGGTTCTCGACTTGCAAAGCGCATTTAACATGCAAAGTCGTAAACATGTGGTCGTTTATATTAACCACAGTAAAGACCTCAAGTATATCGCTTGGTCTTGACGTGGTTTTTCTTATAAAGAACTTGGATATCACTCTCAAGAGCTCATACATCGTCTGCAAAAATTTGACTAAAATCTTTCCCCGTTTTAAAATGAAGGCTGTACCTACTGGAGCTATCCTTTGCCAAATTTTGTCCACCTCATAATACCTATACAAATCTGTCTAAATCTCGGAAACAACCCCATTTACGTCTATTGACTAAAATCTTTCCCCGTTTTAAAATAAAGGCTGTACCTACGTATACTGGAGCTATCCTTTGCCAAATTTTGTCCACCTCATAATACCTATACAAATCTGTCTAAATCTCGGAAACAACCCCATTTACGTCTATCTCTAATTTAGACGAAGTATTATCCGTATAAGCCCACACCGTACAGTGACCAGTATGTATAAATCTGCCTCAAGCTCAGTAACTAATGCAGGATATGGATATGGGGCAGAAATATGGCACCCAACGGGAGTTCAATACGGAATTATGCCCTCGTAAGCTACCTCACTCATGGCTTAGGTAATACCTTATATGTATACAAAGGAGGACGAAAAAAAGGTAGGTATAGGTACCTACCTAAGCAAATGAAAATTTATATACGAGGGAAAAAATCAAAGCCCATACACCTCACCATGGGACGGACTTAAAGACATGCAAAACACCTGTAGTATGGGGTCATACTATGGCCAGGGGAGGGTATGCTATGACACAGAGCGTTATACGTCTCCAGGGAATATGTCGGGTGAATTTATTGCTCGCCCTTCGCGTGTTTTGGGGATTTTTCAGATTCGACTGAGCTTTGTTCTCTCTCTCTCTCTTTCTTTCTTTCTTTCTGGAGAAAAGGTACTTTTTTTCTGGAGTTGACCTTTACACACCTGTCCCTCCTATTCCTTCCTAATGTCCCTCATTGTCCTCCCTTCTGATATTTCTTCTCCATTCCTTTTATTCCATGATTAAACTCCGTTCATATTGTCCAAATATACCCACACACGTCTATATTCCTGATTTCCCTTCAGATTTTGTGCCCTAGTTTTCAGATTATTTACCTATCAGGTGAGCTTTCGAAAGCCACAGTGGCATGACGTTTTGAACAACTTGCATTTTCTCATTTACCTACATAGCTACTTTGTTTTTGTTTGTTTGTTTCTTATTGTTATTTTATTTATTTGTTTGTTATTTTGTTCACAGGACCTGACGATGACGATCGAGCTATCAAAAACGAAAAGCAGACCTCGAAAACAAGGGTTTATAGAAACTTTTGCTGCAGGAATGAAATTGCTTATCAGTCATTTTCAAAATTTTAAAGAACTCCGATCTGGTTTCTGGAAAATCATCATTTGTTGGCGTTCCTTTTTTTGATTTTTATCAAACCTGTTCTCAATACCAACGATAATTTGACTAGTAGTCCAAAAATGTCGGAAAAAAAGTTGATAAGTGATTTCGTTTCTGAACCGACCATAAACCCCCTCCCCACCCCTCCTTCCTGTGTACAAATCAGCGCTAACCTCACCAGTATAAAGGTCGCTGCATAGATTTGAAACTAATATCTTTTAACCTTCCCCCCTCCTCCTAACCCGAGCACAAGCCTTTATCTCATGGTTTGGCCCTTGTAATAATTATCTGTAATGATTATTATCTCCCCAATGATATTAATTATGACGAATAGAATAGAATGGAATAGACAGTAGAATAGAATAGAATAGAATAGAATAGAATAGAAATATTAGTACGGACACACCGCCGTCATAGATTATTATCTCCCCAATGATATTAATTATGACGAATAGAATAGAATAGAATGGAATAGACAGTAGAATAGAATAGAATAGAATAGAATAGAATAGAAATATTAGTACGGACACACCGCCGTCATAGTCGATTTCCGACCTAAATAAAGAGCGAAAGAAAGGAAGAAAGACTTGAAAAAGTAAAAATAGCTCCAAAAACATAAACAAGATAATAAAAAAAATACTTGGTAAAGAGTAAAGTCACGACCTGTAAAATCACAAGAGCCATGAGAAAAGATGGGAAAGAAATTGGGAACAAATCTGATAAAGTCTGAGACGCGGCGAAAACGCGACTCATAAAAACGAGACAAACTGCTCGTAAAATACAAGATGAAGAAGATTAGAGGCCCTTTTGGTAGTAAATTCAGCAAAATCCGCACTAAAAATCTAGACGGAAATGCACCATGTCTAATGCAATTAGGGTCAGCGAAAACGCGACTCATAAAAACGAGACAAACTGCTCGTAAAATACAAGATGAAGACGATTAGAGGCCCTTTTGGTAGTAAATTCAGCAAAAAATGTTATCAGCAAAATCCGCACTAAAAATCTAGACGGAAATGCACCATGTCTAATGCAATTAGGGTCAGACATCGTTTTTGAAAACAAATTCACTTTGACATTGAAATTTTTTCAACAAAATATTCTAGAGGTGGAACACACCTAGCGAGTGGGTAAATTGTACTTAGGTGTACTTATGTATCTACCTCGCCGTCATATTTGTGACGCGAAGTTTTAATGTGATCGGACGAGGATGACTGTTTTCACGCCTGACTGATTTTCGCAATCGTAGTTTGCAAACTGATGAATACCTACTACCCCTTTAAAGGAAAGGCCCATGCTTTATTTCCTATGGAGTGTGGATTTGGTTTTTATTTGCAATTCTCCATTTGCAATTAATTGTAGGAAAAGTTATTTCTACGATGAATTTGAGGAGGAAACGTGTAATAAAATCAGGGCTCTATTTTTAAAATTCTGAAATTAACTTCTCCATGTGACCATTTATTTTGTCTGTCTCAGGATATGAACTCAGGACTCTCTACCATTCTGACTAGAAAGCTCAGATAATAGAGTTCTTAGATATGGTTCATGATGTGGAACCTAAAATAGTTTCCTAGTCTCTAATATTAATTATCTCCTGAGCTTAATTGAAAAGAGCTCTCAGCCATAAGAAATAGCAAAAAAATAGCGAAAATAATTAAGGACTACCTATTAACAACAAAATAATTTTATGTAGGTCCGGATCTATAACTGTTAGATAAATAAATAAGAAAATAAGTTATTTAGGTATATAATACCTATAGCACTAACTAATAACTTAACTTAGTCTCAGTTTGGATGCATTTGAACCATCTCAACACAAAACTCAGCTGAAAAAAAAAAAAAAAAAAAAAAAAACACACACCAACACCCAAAAACAAAAAAAAAAAAAAACCCCAAAAAAAAAAAAAAAAAAAAAAAAAAAACACACACACACACACAAACAGCAATAGGAAAATCCTTGACCGCTTGGTCACTCATCCAAGTACCAACCATGCACAATGTCGCTTCACTTCGTTGGCAAAACAAAAATCGGTGTACTCAAAGTGCCATGGACAGTGGGGAACGGGTGTCATCACCTGAACTGCTTTGGAAACCAAATAGAAAAAGCTCCTTGCCCCTCGAAAATTTAAATAGCATAAATCATAAATAGCGAAGAACATGCCCATCATCATGATGTAGTTTAATGCTCATAAAATTATCTTCAAGAAGGAGTTTTCCTCCTCTAAAAACATGCATAAAAAACTCTTGCTACCCCTTTTTTTCGTCCATAAGTTTCTTATTCCTCTGCATATGCGGGTTGTTTAAGAAGGGGAAGGGGTAGGAGGAGGACGAGGGGGAGGAGGGGGAGCTAGTTATGTTCCTTGTTAAAAAAGCTTGTTTAACTTTGCACCCCTTCTGAGAGCCAATCAACTGGTCGCCGATAAAAAAATAAATATACCTACAGGGTGATTGAGAAGAAAAAGGTGCGTCCCCTACTTTTGAAAAAAAGAAAAAGGGAAGGGAAGAAGAAGAGAATATATATAAGGAAAAGGAGGAGGAAGAGAAGAGGTATATACAGGATGTTTGAGAAGAGAAGGTGCGTCCCCTACTTTTGAAAAAAAGAAAAAGGGAAGGGAAGAAGAAGAGAATATATATAAGGAAAAGGAGGAGGAAGAGAAGAGGAAGGAAGAGGAAGAAGGAGCACCCTCTATTGAAAAAAGAAGAAAAGGAAAGAGAAGAGGAAGGAGAAGGAAGAGGAGGAGGAGAAGGAAGAGGAGGAGGAGGAGGAAGAGGAGAAGGAGGAGGAAAACGAAGGAGGAGGAGGAGTAGGAGGAGGAGTAGGTAGGAAAATGGTTTCAAATTCCCACTGAAATCTGAGGTATAACAGTTTAAGCTGAAAAATTTTACATCACTTTTTTGGAGACCTTTACAAGCTCCAGATGTATCTTTAGGCCTTTTCTAAAGTGATCATGTACTATTTAAGAATCTCAGGATGTAGGAATTACCGAGATTTTTGTTCGGGGGAAAAAATCACCTAGCAACCCTTCTGAATGGCAAGGAAGCGCGTTGTTACCACTGGCTTAACGTGGCCCGCAAGATTTTCTAAGATTTTTTTCCGACCACCCTGTATTAGCACCTAATTTTCTTCCTACCCCTATCTTTCATTTGCATCCATGAGCATACTACTTGCACCACCCGTAGGGCAAGCAGACTAATTTTACACAAAACTGGAGATAGGGACATGTTATGTATGGACTTCATATAGGTAAAGCTTGGGAAGGGACATTTGAGAATAGGTACCATAATTGAATCTTGTATACGACAAACTTAATTTAAATTTGTTAGATGACATAACCTTTAAACTTGTTACATGACAAACCTCGTTTGAATTTGTTAGAGGACAAAACCTCGTTTAAAGTTAGATGACAAGTTTGATTAATTTAAATGAAAACCCGCAAGATTTTCTAAGATTTTTGTCCGACCACCCTGTACAAGCACCTAATTTTCTTCCTACCCCTATCTTTCATTTGCATCCATGAGCATACTTGCACCACCCGTAGGGCAAGCAGACTAATTTTACACAAAACTGGAGGTAGGGACATGTTATGTATGGACTTCATATAGGTAAAGCTTGGGAAGGGACATTTGAAAATACCATAATTGAATCTTGTATACGACAAACTTAATTTAAATTTGTTAGATGACATAACCTTTAAACATGTTACATGACAAACCTCGTTTGAATTTGTTAGAGGACAAAACCTCGTTTAAAGTTAGATGACAAGTTTGATTAATTTAAATGAAAACTTATTGTCTAGGGTTGATAGAAATGATGGGAGATTGGGATCAAAAACTAATTTTTATTATCCGTTTTAATAGGTACCATTATCTGTCGATGTTTTTTATTGCTCACATATTGTTTTTATTTTCTATGAAAGATCATAAATTGATTAGAAATGTCAGTACCTACAACATAAAATGTAGGTACTTACAAGAAGGTATAGCTACATACATCCAAAACTTGAAACCGTTTTGTTAAATTCTGCGGACTAGCCTCATTTCTCTGAAGTTTATGACTGACCAAAGGTCCACCAAACCTACCGGGCAAAATTCACAAAAAATTCCCCGGAAAAGTTAAAAGTTACTCTTTTTGTGTCTTTAACCCAACAACATACCACCAGTTATTAATATGAAAACAGACTAGATTTTGTAACCAGATAACCTACATTGTAAAAAAAAAATTCCAACAATTCCTACTTGGGCGATCTCGTTTGAATTTATATTAGCATTTATAATTCAAGTCTTAGGATATGAGTTGCTTCAAGTCCAGGCACTTATGGTAAGTATTGTGTAGGTAATTAACTCTAAACACAGTAAGCACGGTACGTGGATTCTTGTACACAAAACAGAAGCGTGGTGTAAGTGTGGAATCGGGTTCAGAATACATCGCGCCATTTTTTTTTTTTTTCAACATATTACTCTTTATTTATGGTACATATACAATTTATACATAAACATAGATAACAATAAAAAATCTGGTGTGAACATCACACGACTTTCCTTATCCTATTGAATGCTTATTTGAGTGTTCTTTTACCCTAATTTGTACAATATTCTTTTAATATAGGCGTATGTTTAGCGCGAGCCATAAAATCTTTTTGGGCGTATAGGTTGTTGACAGTAGCTTAAGTTTTCCGTAAGCTTTTTTTTAGTGGGTAGGATGGATTTTTAAATGAGGATGCCTATTTCAGCAGAAAATTCAGGGGATAAAAAAGGTTATTTCAAAGAAAATTGGTAAATTAGGGCAAACGTTGAAATGTGTAGGGATGGACTCGACTTTCAGCTATTGCCTACTAAAAAAAGAGCATATAATATATGTAGTTACAACAAAGCTATATGTACATCTATGTATGTATTTGTACCCTAAATGAAGTGGTCATTTCATAAACAACATAAGTCTAACGGAATAGTTAATGAATTTGCATTTGTATTAGTCAATATTGTGGTTATTATAGAGGATTCCAATGCAAATAAGTATTTTAATGAAGATATCATGTTAACTTCTAACTATTTTGATTCTTGTTTCAGATGATGGTCTCAATGGCCAGGGGGACGATAGCAATGATAGTTTCGCCTCCAGCACGGAAGATCTCATGGATACACCTCCACACCAGAGAGGCAACGGTGCTCTCAACTTGGTAAGGTGGTCATTTTATGTATGAGATTAAAATGTTTTGCGGGTTATAGTTATTAGGCACCCTCTACATACCCCAGTTAGAAAGATTATTTGCATATTGTGTTGTATCAATGACAACTTTATTTATATGATCTTTACTTCCCTCAGTTGTAAATATCCAATTTTTGCCTAAATTATAGCTACACTTGGGTACCGCTTGGTAAATTAATTAACCATCTACTCGACAAAATAGACGAACCACTCGAAATACCTACAGGAAAACAGACAAACGAAACAACAGCCAATCAACAAAACAAGATTGCTTACAATAGTAACAAAAATACTAACAAAAAAATAACAAAACCACAATGTCTCCAGTAAAGCCACGTGAAAAAGGATAGAAATAAATCCAAAAAATGAAGGAGTTTTGGCGTCTCCACTAATACCGGAAGGAACTTTGACATCTCCACTAATATTGAAAATTGAAATGAGTTTTGACATCGCCACTAATTTCGTCACTGGCGAAACAAAACCTTCAAACTTCTACCTAACCTGATTAATAAACATGTAAAAGATATAAAAACAAGGAGTTAATATTGATATTATGTATGTAGATAATCATAAGGAGTTACCTACCTACTTTATATTGACAAATACATTAAATATACATTATAAAATGATATTAATAAAAAAAGGGTTATTCTGAGAGTGTAAGGAGTAAGGAGAGGGTTATTTATTTGTAAGGAGAAGGTTTATTACAAAGCCCTGGGGTTTTCAATATCTACTTGAATTCTCGTGACTCAAGTACGCCACTTGTTGACACCTGTTGTGGTTTGTGGATATCTTATTACCCTTTCTTTCTTGGCTCCTTAGAGTCCTTACTTTTTACTCTTCTTTTAATATAGGCGTATGTTTAGCGCGAGCCATAAAATCTTTTTGGGCGTATAGGTTGTTGACAGTAGCTTAAGTTTTCCGTAAGCTTTTTTTAGTGGCTAGGATGGTTTTTTAAATGAGGATGCCTATTTCAGCAGAAAATTCAGGGGATAAAAAAGATTATTTCAAAGAAAAGACAAATAAAGAAAAGTCAAATATCAAACCGACTTTACCTAATCAATTCAAGTGGCAATGCAAAGATTTGAATGTTGAATATATCAGACATTCAGGCAGTCTGTGTGAGGTGAGACGTGAGTCTGATGTTGGCACATGAAATATTATCCTTCTGTTTTATTACTATTACTTTTTTTATTTATAGGTATTGTTTTTATTTTATATGAAAGATCATAAATTGATTAGAAATGTCAGTCAGTACCTACAACATAAAATGTATATAGGTACTTACAAGTAGGTATAGCTACATACATCCAAAACTTGAAACCGTTTTGTTAAATTCTGCGGAAAGCTAGCCTCATTTCTCTGAAGTTTATGAGTGACCAAAGGTCCACCAAACCTACCGGGCAAAATTCACAAAAAATTCCCCGGACAACTTAAAAGTTACTCTTTTTGCGTCTTTAACCCAACAACATACCACCAGTTATTAATATGAAAACAGACGAGATTTTGTAACCAGATAACCTACATTGTAAAAAAAAAAAAAAATTCTAACAATTCCTACTTGGGCGATCTCGTTTGAATTTATGATATTAGCATTTATAATTCAAGTCTTAGGATATGAGTTGCTTCAAGTCCAGGCATTTATGGTAAGTATTGTATAGGTAATTAACTCTAAACACAGTAAGCACGGTACGTGAATTCTTGTACACAAAACAGAAGCGTGGTGTAAGTGTGGAATCGGGTTCAGAATACATAGCGCCATGCTACCATCATATGCTAACACTAACAAGTGGTAGCAAGACGATGAAATTGTCCTTGCTTGGCTAAAGCACCTCAAAGAACAAGGATGAAAAAATCCTTCATTGGATTATTCGATCATGGAGTATGGTAGGGAAAGAAACTTTGACATCTCCACTAATATCGTAAGGAAAATAAGGAAAGTAATTTTTACATCTCCACTAATATCGTAAGGAAAATAAGGAAAGTCATTTTGACATCTCCACTAATATTGTAAGGAAAATACGGGAAGTAATCTTGACATCTCCGCTAGTATTGTAAGGAAAATACGGGAAGTAATCTTGACATCTCCACTAATATTGTCCAAAACACCAGAATTCAGTCAAAGCACTATCTCCACCGCTGTTATTTCAGCCCAGGTAAGATCAGATAAGTAAGATCACAGGCGATAACACATCCAAGATACCGCGATACCCCTTACCTTAATCTAATGTAATTTCTAATCTGTTCCTAATCTAATTTGGGTTCTAATCTAATTGTTAATGTTTCCGGTCCTGAGTTCGAGTCTTGGCGTGGGCTCGATTTTTCCATAAATTTGTTGTTAACTAGATGCTAACCACCCCTGTATAGATAATGAGGGATGATAAGCTATTGGACATAGGCGCGATAATCGTTTTTTTTTTTTCCTTCTTCTTTTTCGTTTTAATGGAGTCATATTACCATACCTGGCGATCTTTCAGTTTTTGAATAATTCCAGTTATTTTAATTCCACTCCAGTTGGGGGGGGGGGGTTTGTATTTCGGGGTAAAAGTTTGGCAGAGTAGTTTTATCGAAAACTTTTTATCTTGAAAAAATCTCTATTTTGTAGTTTTAGCACATCCTCTAACATAATAATGAAAATGTCTACTTCTCTCTCTCTCTCTCTCTCTCTCTCTCTCTCTCTCTTTTCTCTCTCTTTTCTCTCTCTATCCTCCCTCCTTCCTTTCCTCTCGTCTCTCTCTCTCTCTGAAAATCCCTCATACCTAAAAGCAACCGCCGCGCCATCGCCATTTTTAAATTTCCCTTCACACAAACATTCAAAAAGACAAAACTCGATACTTTGCTTCCCTCGATCACATGCACAGCTAATTAATTAGTAATGGTGGATTTTCCACTTCGCCTCACACTGTTGCTACGCATTCCATTCAGGTAGTTACCTAACCATTTTATC
Organism: Diaphorina citri; assembly: GCF_000475195.1. Classification (NCBI taxonomy): domain Eukaryota; kingdom Metazoa; phylum Arthropoda; class Insecta; order Hemiptera; family Psyllidae; genus Diaphorina; species Diaphorina citri. The sequence goes on from NW_007380044.1 coordinate 19,975, forward strand.
TATCTGAAGCTAGCTATGTTCTGTGTGTGCACTTTTTACTATGTCTTCTTTTGCCTTGTGATTTGGCTTAGTTTGAAACGATTTTTACAGATGCCTTTTCTTCCTTGGGTAGGTTTTTATACTTACGATTCTGGGTATCTGCATCTGCTAGGAATTTGTTTCAATGTCACTCCTGCATGATCTCCTGTATGGTTGTGTTTTGTTTTCCACCTCTAACATTATTATTTGTTAGTTTCTCACACCCGTTTTCTTCAAATGTCTATCAAAGCATCATTTATACACCTACATAGATGTGTAGATTAGCTGTGGCACTTTTACCCACCATTGTTTTTTCGTCATTTTTTTCTTCTTCTCTTTCTTTTTCCTCCTCCCTCTCTGTGTTATTCTGTCATTTGAAATATTATGCTGAGTCACATTTCACGTATGTAGCTATTCCACGATTTCATACTCTACTTAAAAAAAAAAAAAAAAAAAAATGAGGTTCCCCCCCCGGGCGCGATAATCGTTTTTTTTTTTTCCTTCTTCTTGTTTTTTGTTTTAATGGAGTCATATTAACATACCGTTCTCTCAGTTTTTGAATAATTCCAGTTATTTTAATTCCACTCCAGTTGGGGGGTATGTATTTCGGGGTAAAAGTTTGGCAGAGTAGTTGTAGATGACATGATTAGATAACTCTCATGATGAGTCCATTAATTCGTGGTAATTTGGTTGTTATTTATGAGCCTCTGAATTTGATTATACTATACCTATAGTGCGGAAAAAGTAGGTACATAATAATGTTTTTGTGGGGGTGGTTGGACCTCACTAGAACCCCCGCAATGAGATGACGAGGGGTAAGGGAGTACCTACTGGGGTAATAGGTAGGTATTTGGGCTGAAACGTTTGAAGTTTTTTTCTTTTCTTTTTTGCTGAAATTGTACAATTTTCGAGTAAAATTCAAACTTTTGAACTATTCAAGAATCATTCTCTGTGACTCAACCTTATGAATCTGTACAAAATATCTGAAAACGGATCACCTAACAGCACAAAATGTCACGCATGCCGTTTTGTGCCTACTTCTGTATCACAATATACATAGTTCTGCTCAAAAATACATACATATTACACAAAACAGACAAAACCATGTCACATCCATTCTTAGATTTCTTAGGTACATGGACATAGGTACTTAGAACCCCCGCACACGTCCCTTAATCCACCCTACTGACTTGAGCTCCTACTTAAGTGATTACCCTAAAGACATCCCTTTACCCCTTCTTACAAGATAACATCCTAATAATACCTTCCGACTTCCTTCACACTATGAAAGGGTTATCGCTAATGGATTATGAAAATATTCATAGGTAATTGACTAAAAGGGTTCGTAATCTATTCATCTCTAATTAGGTTTTACTCCCAGGTATCTGTGGCACGTGAGAGAAAGGGTTTAATCGGGGTTTAACACGGGTTTTTACGGGGTTTTTCGGTGCTATTAGCATTTTAAGTACCCTCGTATTGGATAGAATCAGTTTAATGAGATCTTGTTTTCCAACGGATTATTAGCGATTAAAAAAAACTTCGGGTATTATGAATAAAATGAGTGGTTGTAAATAGGAGCTTGAGAGACTACATACTTAATAAGCACTCCCTTGAGCAGTTACTTGTACGAGTACATACTAGCTACAAGTAACAGCTTTCTGTTGAAAAACTTCTAGTCAAAACTGGAGAAATTCTAAAAAGGAGAAGAACAAAAAGAGGAACTAGTGGGTATAAAATATGCCCTCAAATTCGTAAATTATGAGAGCTTGCAGATGGTTACATTATTTAGGACTTTTTTAGACTGTCCAGCCAACACATGTAGGTACCTTGTAGTCCCATTATTACAACCCATTATTTTAACAGTTTTGCTGGTAATAAGAATGGGGGCGGAAGGACCCACTCTGTGATGTACCTGAATATTCGCAGAAATTACAATATTAGTGGTCATTTTATGTATGAGATTAAAATGTTTTGGCACTAGTTTCTTCAAATTAAATTGATCTCAAGGGCAAGGTATACCCTGCCCTTCAAGTTCGTTCAACCCTTCTAACTACTAACTTCATAATCAGGCCTTAAATTTATTTCTTACCTGATAGCTGTCGTTAATCTCGTACTAACTCTGATCTTGCTCATTCGAACTAATCGAAATACAATTAACCATCTACTGCTACTCGACAAAATAGACGAGCCACTCGAAATACCTACAGGAAAACAAACAGACAAACGAAACAACAGCCAATCAACAAAACAAGATTGCTTACAATAGTAACAAATATACTAACAAAAAAATAACAAAACCACAATGTTTCCAGTAAAGCCACGTGAAAAAGGATAGAAATAAATCCAAAGAATGAAGGAGTTCTGGCGTCTCCACTAATACCGGAAGGAACTTTGACATCTCCACTAATATTGAAAATTGAAATGAGTTTTGACATCTCCACTAATATTGAAAATTGAAATGAGTTTTGACATCTCCACTAATTTTGTCACTGGCGAAACAAAACCTTCAAACATCTACCTAACCTGATTAATAAACATGTAAAAGATATAAAAACAAGGAGTTAATATTGATATTATGCATGTAGATAATCACAAGGAGATACCTACCTACTTTATATTGACAAATACATTAAATATACAATATAAAATGATATTAATAAAAAAAGGGTTATTCTGAGAGTGTAAGGAGTAAGGAGAGGGTTATTTATTTGTAAGGAGAAGGTTTATTACAAAGCCCTGGGGTTTTCAATATCTACTTGAATTCTCGTGACTCAAGTACGCCACTTGTTGACACCTGTTGTGGTTTGTGGATATCTTATTACCCTTTCTTTCTTGGCTCCTTAGAGTCCTTACTTTTTACTCTTCTTTTAATATAGGCGTATGTTTAGCGCGAGCCATAAAATCTTTTTGGGCGTATAGGTTGTTGACAGTAGCTTAAGTTTTCCGTAAGCTTTTTTTAGTGGGTAGGATGGATTTTTAAATGAGGATGCCTATTTCAGCAGAAAATTCAGGGGATAAAAAAGGTTATTTCAAAGAAAAGACAAATAAAAAAAAAATTCAAATATCAAACCGACTCTACCTAATCAATTCAAGTGGCAAGACAAAGATTTGAATGTTGAATATATAAGACACTCAGGCAGTCTGTGTGAGGTGAGACGTGAGTCTGATGTTGGCACATGAAATATTATCCTTCTGTTTTATTACTATTACTTTTATTATTATTATTACTATTATTTGACCAAGGACTTTCTCCCCTTATTTTGACACCAGCACATCTTAACACTAGAGAAGATAGTCTCTGCATAATTTATGCCGAATTACGAAGAAGAAATTCCAAACCATAGGTATCACTCATTATTATTATTACTATTATTTGACCAAGGACTTTCTCCCCTTATTTTGACACCAGCACATCTTAACACTAGAGAAGATAGTCTCTGCATAATTTATGCCGAATTACGAAGAAGAAATTCCAAACCATATCACTCTGGCAGAAGTATTTATGTGTGTTATTGCTGGAAGACGGTCTGTTACTGTTTTTGGCAGCTGAAATTATTCGAATATCTGATATTTATTGCGTTAGGGGACGGTTGCCTAATGTGTTTTTGGCAGCTGAAATTATTCGAATATCTGATATTTATTGCGTTAGGGGACGGTTGCCTAATGTGGAACCGATGAACTATTTCATTGGCTCTATTTTCATGACACGACGCACTAATACAGCTTCGATCAAAAAAGAGAAAGACCTGAAAGTCGAAAGTCGTCAGCAAAAGGAAGACATTTTTCAGTTGAAATCAAAAAGGAGGGACAGATCGCGGGTATCACTCTGGCAGAAGTATTTATGTGTGTTACTGCTGGAAGACGGTCTGTTACTATTTTTGGCAGCTGAAATTATTCGAATATCTGATATTTATTGCGTTAGGGGACGGTTGCCTAATGTGGACCCGATCAACTATTTCATTGGCTCTATTTTCATGACACGACGCACTAATACAGCTTCGCTCAAAAAAGAGAAAGACCTGAAAGTCGAAAGTCGTCCCCGATGAACTATTTCATTGGCTCTATTTTCATGACACGACGCACTAATACAGCTTCGCTCAAAAAAGAGAAAGACCTGAAAGTCGAAAGTCGTCAGCAAAAGGAAGACATTTTTCAGTTGAAATCAAAAAGGAGGGACAGATCGCGTCATTCTTTGTGATTAATTTCGGAAAAGTCCGTTTTGGGCCTCCTTTATAAATTTAAAATACCTACATATCAACATAGCCATCCAAACATTTGCCGGATCCACTTTCGACACCGTTCCCCGATATTCAACTTGTCTTTATTCAAGTATCTACGTATTTGTTTATTTTTATTGCTCTTATTCAAATCTCAAGTCCTCGTGTTGTCTTCCGCACTCTTCAAACGTCACTAATGGCCCCCAGGACAGATCGCGTCATTCTTTGTGATTATTTTCGGAAAAGTCCGTTTTGGGCCTCCTTTATAAATTTATAATACCTACATATCAACATAGCCATCCAAATATTTGCCGGATCCACTTTCGACACCGTTCCCCGATATTCAACTTGTCTTTATTCAAGTGTGTACGTATTTGTTTATTTTTATTGCTCTTATTCAAATCTCAAGTCCTCGTGTTGTCTTCCGCACTCTTCAAACGTCACTAATGGCCCCCTTTGTGTTTCAGGTATCTCAACGTCATATGAATGGGACCTCAAGTTCTCCAGGGAGCGGTATTGGGCCCTCGTCCAACAACAATAACAAGATCAACAACAACAATAACAACAACCCATCCCCAGAGTCTGTACAACAGGCACTGGCCGCTCTACAATCTGGTCAATTGTCACTCAATCAGGTGAGTATTTGCTGGTTTCAACTTATTGTTTCATTACAAGATTTCATCGGTAAATGCGCACTAGTTTCTTCAAATTAAATTGATCTCAAGGGCAAGGCATACCCTGCCCTTCAAGTTCCTTCAACCCTTATAACTACTAACTTCATAATCAGGCCTTAAATTTATTTCTTACCTGATAGCTGTCGTTAATCTCGTACTAACTCTGATCTTGCTCATTCGTTAGTCGGTTAGCACGACTGTAATTTGTTTCTGAATCCTGTTGGGACTTGGAAGGTTTCGTAGAAGCCTTTCTTCCCCCTGAGTGAGTACTCCAAGTTCCCTGAACCACTGGTATTAATCCCTTCCACCTATGTTTTTCCATTTTCAGCTCATGAGTATGGGAGCCTCTCCGAACGCCTCTCAGCTTCTCCTCCAGAACCATCAGCTTGCTAGTCTCCCTCTGCCCAACCTGTCCTCTCTCTCCCCCTCCGAACTGTCCACCCTTCAGCAAACCCTGCAGCAGCATCAGCATTCCCTCCAGGCGCAGCTGCAGCAGTTTGTCCTCTTTCAGTCAGCAAGTCAGCAGAATGCTTCCTCATCTGCTGCCAACTCCCCCACCGGACTGCCACCGCAAGCACAGTTCTTCCTCCAGAATCAGGTGAGTCACCATGCTTTTACCCCGATTTTTCGGGTGTTGCTTTTGAGGGATTTTATAAAGTGATATAATGTTGTTGTAAGTAGGTATTTGTAGTCATGTTGATTTTTGTACATTGGTGGGGGGAGCTTCTTCGTAAATTTGAGAACCTCAAAGAATTTTTTTTCAAATGTTTTTTCACTGAAAATAAGTCAACTTAACTGTTCAAACGCGCAAGCATTTTTTCCGGATCACACTTTGAACCTCAGGCTTACTGGGCTTCGAATTACACGAAACGATATTATTATTGAGAACTGTGGGGATTCCTCAAGAAAATTCTTCCTTGGGAACTTCTTAAAGTAAAATCTTCCGGGTGGGATTTTCGCGATATTGTAAGCTTGTAGTAGAACTATGTAGTTACCAAGTATTTTGTAGTCGATATTATCTACTTGTGTCCAACGTGTAAGGTAGGTTATTTTGTAGTTGTTGATACTTGTTTTTGTTTTCCATTATTAAGGTAGGTTAAGCTCTTTCGATTTCTGCATGCAAGTTGGCTATGGGTTTTGGGAGCGTCTTCTATTTCTCTTATCTTTACGTTTTGCAGGGGATCATGTCTCCTCATAATCATGCTGGATTTTCCACTTCGCCTCACACTGTTGCTACGCATTCCATTCAGGTAGTTACCTAACCATTTTATCTATCTGAAGCTAGCTATGTTCTGTGTGTGCACTTTTTACTATGTCTTCTTTTGCCTTGTGATCTGGCTTAGTTTGAAACGATTTTTACAGATGCCTTTTCTTCCTTGGGTAGGTTTTTATATTTACGATTCTGGGTATCTGCATCTGCTAAGAATTTGTTTCAATGTCACTCCTGCATGATCTCCTGTATGGTTGTGTTCTGTTTTCCACCTCTAACATTATTATTTGTTAGTTTCTCACACCCGTTTGCTTCAAATGTCAATGTCAAAGCACCATTTATACTTCTCCTATATACGTATAGATGTGTTTATTAGCTGTTGCACTTTTTTTCCACCAATGATTTTTTTTTCTTCTCTTTCTTTTTCCTCCTCCTTCTCTCTGTTTTGGTCTGTTGTCATTTAATATTATGCTGAATCATATTTCACCTAGTCAAGAGGTATTTGACGTAATACTCTATATACTATTCCATTTAGCCTTTTAAACGCATTTATCTCATCGAAAATACGTCAACTCAACACCTTTCAACCTACCTTACACACTTGTTAATCTCTCTCACACACTCTTTCGTACACAAAAGACCCACTCTGAGGGTTAGGTGTAGGGGCAGACAGCCCTTAAAGGTGAGTTAAGCATTCCTTAAACTCTATCTCCTCTCTGTCCTCAGGTTCAACAAGCAGTTGCTCAGGCAGCCCAACAGTTGCAGCAACTCCAGAAGCAATCCCACCACCATCACCAGAAGCTCTCCCCACAGTCCCAACAATCCGGCAATACAACACCCCCTAGCAGTAATATCCGGGTTCCGGCCCATCATATCAAACAAACGCCGGCCCGACTATTGGATCCGGATGAGACACTGGACGAACCGTGCCCCATCCGTGACCAACTATTCCATCTATATTTTTTAATGCATTTATCTCATCGAAAATACGTCAACACCTTTCAACCTACCTTACACACTTGTTAATCTCTCTCACACACTCCTTCGTACACAAAAATCCCACTCTGAAGGTTAGGTGTAGGGACACACAGCCCTTAAAGTTGAGTTAAGCATTCCTTAACCTCTCTCTCCTCTCTGTCCTCAGGTTCAACAAGCAGTTGCCCAGGCAGCCCAACAGTTGCAGCAACTCCAGAAGCAATCCCACCACCATCATCAGAAGCTCTCCCCACAGTCCCATCAATCCGGCAATACGACACCCCCTAGCAGTAATATCCGGGTTCCGGCCCATCATATCAAACAAATTCACCAATCCTCAAGAAGCTTTTTCATTCCATAAATAAACCTTTTTTCGAAACTTTTCATAAATATTTCATTACTTTATTCTGGCATTATTTGAAGTCCATCAGGAAATTCGATAACGAAATTGGAGATTTGAATAAAAAATTCTGAAAATTTTGTCTGGATATATAGGGTGTTCCAGAATTAAACGCCGGCCCGACTTTTGGATCCGGATGAGACAACGGATCTGGAGGAGTTGGAACAGTTCGCCAAGACGTTCAAACAACGGCGAATCAAACTGGGTAAGTGGAAACTTTGGTTTTCGTCATTTGCATAAGAAAAGCAGGGTGTCGAGGGGAAAAAGTCGTAGAAATTTTTTGAATAAAGGGAATCCAATCATTTCTGACCGTCATAGGTACCTGTTTTTTCATGCTTTAATGATCAACTTTAATGCCTCGTTCTGCGGGCACATGTGGTTTTGGACTTCTGGTTCTAGAGACTTAAAACTAGGTTTCAAATGCTTCGGTTTATTTTACATCATTTATACATATTCTAAATTTCCTCATTCCTATTATTCCAGGTTTCACTCAGGGTGATGTTGGCCTCGCTATGGGCAAGCTGTACGGGAACGACTTCTCCCAGACCACCATCTCCAGGTTCGAGGCTCTCAACCTCTAACAAGATTCAGAAGAATTCCCATTTCATAAACCGGGACACATTTTGAGACCAATGTTAATCCAGGATCAAGCAATCTAATAGGTCAACCTTGATCCAAAATCTAAACTTAACCAATCAGTACTGCTTTACCACAAATAATTCATGATTTGATACTTTCTAACTGGATCAACATTTGATCTCAAAGTGTGTCCAAGGACAATAAATATTTCTTGCAATGCTTAAAAACTTAAAATGACTGAAGAATACACCTGATACCTACCAGACTATTCAATAGTTTGCTATCTACGGTTTACTTTTATATGAATCTTCCTATCTATTCCTTCTTCTCTCCCTCTGCCTAGAAGTTTTACTTACAGGCAGTCCAACCGGTACACACAGAAACAACACACAACAGTACTTTACAAATGTCTTTATATGATTACGAATGAAACAGTTGTGGAATGTACACGAAACAAAACCTGAAACACACAAGAAAAACATGGAAATAGAAGATTAGAAAAGTTTTGTCCGCTCCGTTCACTAACACTCTGATGAACTGCAGCCACGTAAATGCCTGCCCTGCACTAAGGTCCAGCAATAACATAGTGGAAAAATATTGGGATGCACGTGGGAGAATGACCTAATGGGCAAATTCCCGACATTTGAAAACAACAGAGAGGTAGGACTTTATTGTTAAACTCCTTCAATTGTGTAAATAAATGTCTAAAAAAAATTATTCCCTTGTACATTATCTACAGTATAAAATAAAAAACCCTTACACAATTTTCCCCATGTTTATAAATAATAATTTATTGTCTTCGTTATTCATTATTTTCATTTATTAATTTTCAGAAGCTAATTTTACCTCTACGAAGGGCTCAAAAACGGATATAAAATAAATTTTGTGTGTTGTAGTTAGGTACAAATTTAATGACGATGAAGAAATACAAAACATGATTTTTTTTTTTTTTTTGCAACAAAAATAATATACTTTTTATTATATTTTAAAATAGTTTAACTTAAATTTCTACAGACATAAAATTGCTAAAAAAAGGACAAGACAATTTGAAAAAATCAAGGCGATTAAGAGAAAATATAATTATTATCATAATCACGAGTTTACCAATTGATTTTAAACTGTGTTGAATTTGATTTGATTTCAAAGCCCCGTACTACAATCACTTTGGGCTAGACTAGGCTTTGATTAAGAGTAGTTACCAAGTATTTTGTAGTCGATATTATCTACTTGTGTCCAACGTGTAAGGTAGGTTATTTTGTAGTTGTTGATACTTGTTGATATCTGATTGGCCGATTCATTTCGGCATTTGACCAATAGGACACGAGATTTTCTACTTGCATGAAAGAACAACCTAGCAGAATGTGACTGTAATTGGGACCCAACATTAAATAATGAAATATGTAATGAATGAATGCTTTGGACAGTGAAAGTTTGGGTGATGAAGGACTTTTTGCTTCAAAGAAGCCAAAGTTATCGACGCTGTAATTCCTTTGTACTCAGACTGGACTTTTCAGTCCCACTTTGGTTTTGCTGATAATGATAGGAATGGGTGAGCACAGTGGCTCCTAGTACCAGCGATAGGAGGTTCGAATTCTGAATTCGACGTCTACAAAATAATTAAATCGACTTGAATAAATACAAGTACTTAATTCCCAAAATAATGTAGGTAATAATGCAATTATTAAATGTGAAATGTAACTGGAGATTTCTCTAGTGGAAGGAGCTTGATAGTCGACAATTTTTTTCATTATGAAATAAAAATAAAATAATCCAGGAAAAAAGTGGGGGATTTTCTAGGCCGCACCTACAAAACAAGAAGATTCCAAGAATAAACAATGTTTGAGTACAAAACATTGAATAATAAACAACGAAATAAGATGACATGTTAACCTAGGCTTCAAAGCTTTTCTTTCCTTATTGAAAAAAATTACTCCAGCAATTTTTACTGTTACACAGATTACACTACATATTTCTGAACGTAAAAAATGCTTTAATAATATTTTACAAGGAAAGTAAAACTTTGGGGCTGTTTTCCTTAAAACAAGAGTTTCGCTTGAAAGCTCTTCAATTGATTTTTCGAGGCCAAGCAAGTCTTCAAATTGCAAAAACATGTGAAAATATTTTTCTTTTTTTTCAACATGCAATTTCCGCCAAAATTAAAAATTCTCTCGTAATAATCAAACTTAGCAGGTTTTAGAAACCGGGGGACCCAATACACTTTGGTAATATGGGTCTATGATATTATAGAGCTCTGGATGGGTAGAACAAACCAAACTGGGTATAAACTTAACTAATAAATACAATACAAAATGACACGGAAAAATAAAGAAGTGTAATGAAGAACAATCGCAAAATTGGATTCACCAATCCTCAAGAAGCTTTTTCATTCCATAAATAAACCTTTTTTCGAAACTTTTCATAAATATTTCATTACTTTATTCTAGCACTAGCTGAATTCCGTCGCTTCGCTCCGGAATCCCGCTAGTTCATCCCGAGGCATGGCCAAACTTGTGGAAAAGGCATGGCCGAACTTGTAGTTATCAAACTAAAAACATAAACGAAACTCAAATATTAGGCGAGCGAGGAAAAGTTTTCTATCCCGCAGTCTCTGCACTCTGTGTATTTCTTATGGAGATTTCAGCGATCAAAAATTGATCATATCTCAGGATCGGTGTAGATTTTCGCAAAATCCTTTCTTATTGCACACCTAGACCATAAAAAGAATATTCCTACCAAATTTCAGCTTTCTAGGTGGTGTGGTTCTCGAGATAGAGCGATCAGTGTGTGAAATGTGAAATGTGAACTGTGAATGAGTGAATGGATCTTGTTCTTATAATATAAGACTAGCTGAATTCCGTCGCTTCGCTCCGGAAGCCCGCTAGTTCATCCCGAGGCATGGCCAAACTTCTGGAAAAGGCATGGCCGAACTTGTATTTATCAAACTAAAAACATAAACGAAACTCAAAAAGTTGGTCGAGAGCGGAACATTTCTCTCCCGCAGTCTCTGCACTCTGTGTATTTCTTATGGAGATTTCAGCGATCAAAAATTGATCATATCTCAGGATCGGTTTAGATTTTGGCAAAATCCTTTCTTATTGCACACCTGGACCATAAAAGGAATATTCCTACCAAATTTCAACTTTCTAGGTGTTGTGGTTCTAGAGATAGAGCGATCAGTGTGTGAAATGTGAAATGTGAATGAGTGAATGGATCTCGTTCTTATAATATAAGATATCTTATATTATAAGAACGAGATCCATTCACAGTTCACAGTTCACATTTCACATTTCATAGTTCACACACTGATCGCTCTATCTCAAGAACCACAACACCTAGAAAGCTGAAATTTGGTAGGAATATTCCTTTTATGGTCTAGGTGTGCAATAAGAAAGGATTTTGCGAAAATCTAAACCGATCCTGAGATATGATCAATTTCTGATCGCTAAAATCACCATAAGAAATACACAGAGTGCAGAGACTGAGGGAGAGAAAACTTTTCCTCGCTCGCCTAATATTGAGTTTCGTTTATGTTTTTAGTTTGATAAAAATACAAGTTCGGCCATTAAAAAAAAAAATAAAAAAAAAAAAAAAAAAAAAAAAAAAAAAAAAAAAAAAACAACAGATCCCGATATTTGAAAACAACAGATTAGAAAAGTAGAATGCTCGTAAACCCTGTTTATAATGCCAAAATGAGAAAGGAAAGTGCTTCTACTACCGCAGTCTTGTAGTCCCACTAAAGTAGAAACACAAACTGAACAATCTGGGCAAAATTATTCTATTCTATTCCTAACTAAAATGAGTAGAATGCTTTTTTTTCAGACATTAATTTATTTATAAAATTTAAAGGAGTTTTAACAAGAAAATACTACATCAGTAAAATGCTTAAAACACCCATTTAATAAAAAGGTAATTTTAGAGGCACTTACTTAATTCTAAGGTAACTTTTCACTTTAATTATTCTTGGTGTCCAACATGTCGATGTTGATCTTGTAATAGACATAGGGGAAGTAATCAGCTTGGCCGAAACCCAATCCGGGAATTTCCACGCTCTGAAATCAAAACCACAACACATGAGAGTGTTAGAATTGATGAGGAAATATTGTAGAAACTAGAAATACCATATGAGGGAAAAAAGACCAGTCAGAAAAAAAGGCTTCAAGAAATTCGATTTGTATTATTTTCAACATGTTCAATGGAAGGAACTCTAACCAAAAACCAAATGATGCTACTCCTGAGTGACAGCTTCAACATGTTGCTTAAGAGAGGGGAAAAAAGATGCAGAGGTGGGGAAGTGTAAAAAAAAAAAAAAAAAAAAAAAAAAA
>NW_007380045.1:0-11341 GCF_000475195.1 Diaphorina citri
TCTCCCGTCTTTCCTCTCTTCCTTCCTCTGACTTTCTCCCTCCCTCTATTGATTTGAAAATAGCTGCTTGTGTATATTAAAAAAAATATATACGCACAAATTTGGACGTCACCTATTTTATATTTTTCTAGAGCAAAATGTTATTTACTTTTAAATATTTTTACAAATTTGTTTATTTTTCTCTTTTTTTTATAGTATAATTTTTGTTCGTCGGAAAAAGAAACAGTGTCGTAGCTATGCCAGGGGAGAGAAAGAGAGAGAAGGAGGACGAGAGAGGAAGGAAAGAGAGAGAAAGGAGTAGGAGGGGAGACGAAGGAGAGAGAAAGGAGTAGGAGGGGAGACGAAGGAGAGAGAAAGGAGTAGGAGGGGAGACGAAGGAGAAAGAAAGGAGTAGGAGGAGAGACGAGGTAAACGTTTTGTTTCAATTTAATTTCTGAGCCTTTTTTTTTCCTTTAGAAAACGGAAAAAAGGTCCCAAGTACAGGCTCGTGTAGTTTTATGCTACATTCTGAAGAGGATTTAAACAGAACGAGAAGAGACTAAAGTCGTGCTTTGCTTTCTTGCCTAGTGCATTGTGTTTTATTGTGTTTCTACAATCTACACTGTAAAGCTCTATTTATCTTGCTAGCATTTTTTATTTTACATCCTAGAAGAAAAAAGTAAATGTATAAAATGTAGAAAATTATAATACAAACAGCTTTCTAATTCATCGTTTATAAAAATTTGTCTCTCAGCTACCTAGACCCGTTATTTATTTCTACCTAGATCAGCTAGCTACCTACATGTAGTAGGTAGGTATTCTACCAACAGTACTCATGTTCTTGCCGTCCTTTCGTGTTGATTCAGCTTAATTGAAAATAGACTCCATATCTTCAATTACATCTACATACATAGGTAAGTAGATGAGTTTCACATCATATAAAGTATTTTGTTAAAAATTGGTGCTGCACAAATCGGTACTTTCCGTGCACCAACATGGAAAATTTTGCTTTACAGACACAAATCTGACAAGTTTTAACGCATCCTAAATCGTTGAAGGTACACTGATGCTCCGAGTGAAATAGGGCATGTAATGTGGGATGTGGGATTCGGGCCACAACATAGGAATTCGCGGGTAAAGAGAAGCGTCGGAAATAAGAAGCGCTGAACTCGATGAAAATCTTGAAATAAGAAATGCAGACACGAATATGAACATGAACGTGACACGGGATGTGGTGGAAATTGAACGCCAAATTGAACGAAGACTGATCTGCTCAAACCAAAGTACGTGCAGGGAATGCCAATTGTCGAAGATGGGGAATTTTTCAGACACAACAAAAAAAAGGTAATGTATTCTTCGGTGTTGTTAACATAATTCAGGAATAATATGTTTGTAATAATAAAAAATAATTCCTAATTTATTTCTCAATTCCCAAACCAAGTACATACATAAAATTCATATAGGTACTATGGCCTTTTTTCCGGTTAGGCGTTTTAACTGTGTGTTAAAATTAAAAACATGTCGGTAGCGCCATTTATGACAGACTTGATCCAACTCAAAATGTTTGAATCCGTCACAATAAAATAATTTACGCGGCTCATGTTTGGGGAAGTAACACATTGAGTTGTTTTGGGGGAAGAACTTAAACATATACAGACGTATGGAACTATGGATATGTATTACTTAAACTAATAAATTCAAGCAAATCCAAGTCTGAAGTAAATGAGGAACAGAGACATTTATTATACAGACGAACACAACTTGGAGCTAACACAAGTTCCTAAACAAACACATTTCCACATTTGTGTGTTTTTGGGAAGAACTTAACCATATACAGAAGTATGGAACTATGGATAAGTATTATATAAACTAATAAATTCAAGCAAATCCAAGTCTGACGTAAATGAGGAACAGAGACATTTATTATACAGACGAACACAACTTGGAGCTAACACAAGTTCCTAAACAAACACATTTCCACATTTGTGTCATGGTGCTTGCACCTTGGGGATACAAATAAAAAACTTGAGCAAAAAGAGCAACAATTTTCTCAGGCTCAGGAGTTTTCATTGAGTTATAAAAATTACCATCTCCTTCGCAAACTACTGTTGGCACTTTGAATTTCCATTTTACTTTGGAAAATGCAACAAGTTAATTATCAAATGTATACCTTTCTTTTATTGTGCTGAAACTTTCTTAATTCCATTAAATTTCGTGTTGCATGTTGAGTTTAGTTTAATTGGCTCCCTAATGTAAATACATGTGTGCTTTATGGTTTTGTTAATGACACAATTCCTTATTGTGCTGAAACTTTCTTAATTCCATTAAATTTCGTGTTGCATGTTGAGTTTAGTGTAATTGGCTCCCTAATGTAAATACATGTATGCTTTATGGTTTTGTTAATGACACAATTCCTACTAGGAGACAAGTATAGTCAACGCTTTGTGAGCTGACATGAGGCTCATGCAAGTCTTGTCTCCATTTTATACCCATCCAACAACAACTTGTTTTCATTCTTTTTCTCTTCTTTGCACTGTCAGTATAGTTAACGCTTTGTGAGTTGACATGAGGCTCATGCAAGTCTTGTCTCCATTTTATACCCATCCAACAACAACTTGTTTTCATTCTTTTTCTCTTCTTTGCACTGTCAATATGCTATGAATAACCCATATTAGATCTCTTACGTATTTTGTGAAGTTGTCATTAAATCCTTCCTTTTTAAATTCATTTCAAAAAATGGACCCTTCCTATTTGAAAATCAGAAGGGACAAGGGTGTTGTACAAGTACGTACGTACCATAGTCCATAGTACGAAGTAGTATTTGGATACAGGATCCTTCTTTTTTAAATTCATTTCAAAAAATGGATCCTTCCTATTTGAAAATCAGAAGGGACAAGGGTGTTGTACAAGTACGTACGTACCATAGTCCATAGTACGAAGTAGTATTTGGATACAGGAAAAACCCCCAATAGGTCCCATAGCTCATTTCTCTATGGAAAGTCGTTCCAGGATTTTTATATGTGCACCCTCAAGACTCTCAGGAGGGAGACGGTACGCCCGTAGCATATCTACCCTGATGTTTTATGTATGAAATGTGCACGTCAAACTCAAGTGACTGCAACATTTCTTCATAACAACTTATTTCGTTCCAGGATTTTTATATGTGCACCCTCAAGACTCTCAGGAGGGAGACGGTTCGCCCGCAGCATATCTACCCTGATGTTTTATGTATGAAATGTGCACGTCAAACTCAAGTGACTGCAACATTTCTTCATAACAACTTATTGAAAAGTGTTCTTGCTTCATATTATCGAAATATGTTCCGCCTCTTCTCGCCCCCATCTCAGCGCTCCGAATCAGGTAAAAATCTTACCAGGTGAACCCGTCATTGTAGTGCACCTTGTAAAAAATGTTGGTCCAAAGCCAAAGTTATAAAGTTAATAAACTTTGGGAAATTTCATGACCCGACTTGAACTTAACCAACAATCTTCAGATCCGAAAACCACCTCGCTAACCACCACATCACCACTGAGGTTGGTTGGTTACGCTATGAGTTTGAGGAGTGGCTCAGTGCGCCAGCTAAAGTCGTGCTTTGCTTTCTTGCCTAGTGCATTGTGTTTTATTGTGTTTCTACAATCTACACTGTAAAGCTCTATTTATCTAACCTTGTAAAAAATGTTGGTCTTATAAAGTTAATAAACCTTGGGAAATTTCATGACCCGACTTGAACTTAACCAACAATCTCCAGATCCGAAAACCACCTCGTTAACCACCATATCACCACTGAGGTTGGTTGGTTACGCTATGAGTTTGAGGAGTGGCTCAGTGCGCCAATATAAACACCTCGCCTATTACTAGAACTGTTATTTGTCTCTCAGCTACCTAGACCCGTTATTTATTTCTACCTAGATCAGCTAGCTACCTACATGTAGTAGGTAGGTATTCTACCAACAGTACTTATGTTCTTGCCGTCCTTTCGTGTTGATTCAGCTTAATTGAAAATGGACTCCATATCTTCAACTACATCTGCATACATAGGTAAGTAGATGAGTTTCACATCATAAGTATTTTGTTAACAAGCTGGGCCCGTCCCTCCGGGAATTATTTAGCCCGTAGTTTATTCGATCAGTACCTATGTACCTACCTAATTTGTTTAATATGGCGCTCTGAATCAGGTAAAAATCTTACCAGGTGAACCCGTCATTGTAGTGCACCTTGTAAAAAATGTTGGTCCAAAGCCAAACTTATAAAGCTAATAAACCTTGGGAAATTTCATGACCCGACTTGAACTTGACCAACAATCTCCAGATCCGAAAACCACCTCGCTAACCACCACATCACCACTGAGGTTGGTTGGTTACGCTATGAGTTTGAGGAGTGGCTCAGTGCGCCAATATAAACACCTCGCCTATTACTAGAACTGTTATTGCAACTTTTTCTTCTTTTATTCAGTCAGGTCACATTTGCCATTCTTAGGGTGTATCTTCCTTTCTGGAAACTTTCGGACACGGAACCGATTCTGATGGCACGCCAACTAGGATTTCCTATACATTTGCCATTCTTAGGGTGTATCTTCCTTTCTGGAAACTTTCGGACACGGAACCGATTCTGATGGCGCGCCAACTAGGGTTTCCTATGGTTTAGTACAGGCGCTATTACTGGTTTCCCCTCCAGCTTCAGAAGAGGGGAAATTTCGAAAGGAAAGTCTATGACTTCAAAACATCACCCAAGTAAGCGCAACTGATCTATTGTTCAGAGGATTCGAGGAACTAGGTCATCCAATCCATTAGTCCAAATAAATATTCAGAAAAAGAAACCATCAATATTTGACCAGCACAAGAATTATTCACAATCTCATCGCACCCTTAGTAGGGTAGAAACAGGAATGGAATCTCTGGGTTCCAATGTGTAAGTCCTAAATGGAAAAGAATTATAGATAAATTAGACAACATAGATGCACCCTTATCTTGTGCCTCTCAACAGAGTAATCCGTTACAGTATTCAACACATTGACAGATCACTCCTGTATACGCAAACAGAAGAACGAAGAAAATAACTTATCTTCGCACCCTTATCTTGTGCCTCGTCATCAGAGTAATCCGTTACAGTATTCAACACATTGACAGATCACTCCTGTATACGCAAACAGAAGAACGAAGAAAATAACTTATCTTATGACGGAACCGATTCTGATGGCGCGCCAACTAGGATTTCCTATGGTTTAGTACAGGCACTATTACTGGTTTCCCCTCCAGCTTCAGAAGAGGGGAAATTTTCTCATCGCACCCTTATCTTGTGCCTCGTCAACAGAGTAATCCGTTACAGTATTCAACACATTGACAGATCACTCCTGTATACGCAAACAGAAGAACGAAGAAAATAACTTATCTTATGAAGGAAGGAAAGAAAAACTTTGCTCAACTGTTACATTGTTGTTGCTGCAAGTGTTCAAGGCACACGGAAACAAAAAACCCCGCCAACATTGTAACCATATGACAAAATATCGACGGTATTGTGAAATATGAAAATGTGTTTGATTTTTGGCAAATAACCAGATTGCGCGCAAAGATAAGGGATGCAGAATGATTAATGTGCCCAAACCCCGCTAACCATATAAGCTGTGCGAGGTATGTTGCCAGGTTTGGAAATAGGGTGGGGGAAGGGAATTGGGAGAGAAGGGAGTACACTGCTGGAAACGTAAAGGAATTGATGAAAGAGGATGACTTTTTGGGTGGGAAGAGGGTGAGTGTAGGGTGGGAAGAGGATAAGTGTAGGGTGGGAAGAGGATGAGTATAAGGTGGGAAGTGGGTAAGTATAGGGTGGGAAGAGGATGGGGTATAGGGCGGGAAGAGGATGAGTATAAGGTGGGCGGGAAGTGGGTAAGTATAAGGAAGGAAGGAAGGGGATGTATTGGTAGAGAGGAAGACAAGATATACGAGTATGTAAGTAGGACAGAAGGGAATAAAAGTAGGGCAGTTTGCTCAACTGTTACATTGTTGTTGCTGCAAGTGTTCAAGGCACACGGAAACAAAAAAACCCCGCCAACATTGTAACCATATGACAAAACATCGACGGTATTGTGAAATATGAAAATGTGTTTGATTTTTGGCAAATAACCAGATTGCGCGCAGAGATAAGGGATGCAGAATGATTAATGTGCCCAAACCCCGCTAACCATATAAGCTGTGCGAGGTATGTTGCCAGGTTTGGAAATAGGGTGGGGGAAGGGAATTGGGAGAGAAGGGAGTACACTGCTGGAAACGTAAAGGAATTGATGAAAGAGGATGACTTTTTGGGTGGGAAGAGGGTGAGTGTAGGGTGGGAAGAGGATAAGTGTAGGGTGGGAAGAGGATGAGTATAAGGTGGGAAGTGGGTAAGTATAGGGTGGGAAGAGGATGGGGTATAGGGCGGGAAGAGGATGAGTATAAGGTGGGAAGAGGGTAAGTATAAGGTAGGAAGGAAGGAAGGGGATGTATTGGTAGAGAGGAAGACAAGATATACGAGTATGTAAGTAGGACAGAAGGGAATACAAGTAGGGCAAAAGGGAGCTTATAACTAATGGGGATAGGAGCGTAGGAGGGATCAGGTAAGTACGGTAGAAACAGGAATGGAATCTCTGGGTTCCAATGTGTAAGTCCTAGAGGGAAAAGAATTATAGATAAATTAGACAACATAGAATTTAAATAACGAGTGATCTAGGCCAGGGATTACCACGTCTGGTTCACAAAGGATTGAAATAAATTAATGATCGAGTTATGTATACCTGCCTCTATGTGTGCCTAATCCAAGATAGAAAATCCCCTGTTATTCTACTTGGTAAGCTCTAGCCTTCCAGGACCAAAATCAACCTCATTGTAATTACTCTGCATGTATTGTGTATTCTACCTGCATGTATTTCATGTATCTTGGATGAGTGCATGTGGATAGGGTGGGGGAAGGGAATTGGGAGAGAAGGAAGTACACTGCTGGAAACGTAAAGGAATTGATGAAAGAGGATGACTTTTTGGGTGGGAAGAGGGTAAGTATAGGGTGGGAAGAGGATGAGTATAACGTGGGAAGTGGGTAAGTATAAGGAAGGAAGGAAGGAAGGAAGGAAGGGGATGTATTGGTAGAGAGGAAGACAAGATATACGAGTATGTAAGTAGGACAGAAGGGAATAAAAGTAGGGCAAGAGGGAGCTTATAACTAATGGGGATAGGAGCGTAGGAGGGATCAGGTAAGTAGGGTAGAAACAGGAATAGAATCTCTGGGTTCCAATGTGTAAGTCCTAGAGGGAAAAAAATTATAGATAAATTAGACAACATAGAATTTAAATAACGAGTGATCTAGGCCAGGGATTACCACGTCTGGTTCACAAAGGATTGAAATGGGAAGAGGACAAGTAAAGGGTGGGGAGAGGGTAAGTATAGGGTGGAAAGAGGATAAAGTAAAGGGAAGGAAGGGAATGTCTTGGTAGAGAGGAAGACAAGCTATACGAGTATGTATGTAAGTAGTACAGAAGGGAATAAAAGAAGGGCAAGAGGGAGCTTATAACTAATGGGGATAGGAGCGTAGGAGGGATCAGGTAAGTAGGGTAGAAACAGGAATGGAATCTCTGGGTTCCAATGTGTAAGTCCTAAATGGAAAAGAATTATAGATAAATTAGACAGCATAGAATTTAAATAACGAGTGATCTAGGCCAGGGATTACCACGTCTGGTTCACAAAGGATTGAAATAAATTAATGATCGAGTTATGTATACCTGCCTCTATGTGTGCCTAATCCAAGATAGAAAATCCCCTGTTAGTCTACTTGGTAAGCTCTAGCCTTCCGGGACCAAAATCAACCTCATTGTAATTACTCTGCATGTATTGTGTATTCTACCTGCATGTATTTCATGTATCTTGGATGAGTGCATGTGAATAGAAAATCCCCTGTTATTCTACTTGGTAAGCTCTAGCGACTCTGGCCTTCCAGGACCAAAATCAACCTCATTGTAATTACTCTGCATGTGTTGTGTATTCTACCTGCATGTATTTCATGTATCTTGGATGAGTGCATGTGGCACATCCACCAATTTCATGTTAAGGAAAACTTATTTCGCGTGTACTAAACTTGAGGTGTAGAAACTTTCTCTTAAGACTCTTGCTCATTATTTCTCTCCCATTCTTTCTTTTCCATTACCCTCTATTCTCCCTGACTATTTCTCCATTTCTTTAGTATTAAAATTTTCATCTTCTTTCCTTTCACACGCTCTATTCATCACGTTTCTTTAACTTATTTCGCGTGTACTAAACTTGAGGTGTAGAAACTTTCTCTTAAGACTCTTGCTCAATATATCTCTCCCATTCTTTCTTTTCCATTACCTTCTATATTCTCCCTGACTATTTCTCCATTTTCTTTAGTATCAAAATTTTCATCTTCTTTCCTTTCACACGCTCTATTCATCACGTTTCTTTGGTTTCTCTCTTTCGTTATTTCTCTTTCCTTATTAACATTTTGTCTCAGTTTCTCTAACTAACTCTATATATCTTTCTAACCTTTTCTGATTCTCTCGCCCTTTCTTTTTCCTTTTCTCCTCTTTCCCATTCCTGTATTTCTTTACACGTTCCTCTAACCTAGCTCTTATTTCTTATAGTTCCAAATTGCATGCCAATGTCGCTGTGGTTCTTGACTTGAAGCATTTCCACTCCATCCCTATTGCAAACGATGCTGACATTACCACTAAACCTCCGCTAAACCTTGGAAACTTTCAATACACACATGTAAGTGCGAGATATATGGAAATACCTGCCTCTATGTGTGCCTAATCCAAGATAGAAAATCCCCTGTTATTCTACTTGGTAAGCTCTAGCCTTGCAGGACCAAAATCAACCTCATTGTAATTACTCTGCATGTGTTGTGTATTCTACCTGCATGTATTTCATGTATCTTGGATGAGTGCATGTGGCACATCCACCAATTTAATGTTAAGGAAAACTTATTTCGCGTGTACTAAACTTGAGGTGTACAAACTTTCTCTTAAGACTCTTGCTCATTATATCTCTCCCATTCTTTCTTTTCCATTACCTTCTATTCTCCCTGACTATTTCTCCATTTCTTTAGTATTAAAATTTTCATCTTCTTTCCTTTCACACGCTCTATTCATCACGTTTCTTTGGTTTCTCTCTTTCGTTATTTCTCTTTCCTTGTTAACATTTTGTCTCAGTTTCTCTAACTAACTCTATACATCTTTCTTTCTGATTCTCTCGTCCTTTTCTTTCTGATTCTCTCGTCCTTTTCTGATTCTCTCGTCCTTTTCTGATTCTCTCGTCCTTTCTTTTTCCTTTTCCCCTCTTTCCCATTCTTGTATTTCTTTACACGTTCCTCTAACCTAGCTCTTATTTCCTATAGTTCCAAATTGCATGCCAATGTCGCTGTGGTTCTTGAAGCATTTCCATTCCATCCCTATTGCAAACGATGCTGACATTACCACTAAACCTCCGCTAAACCTTGGAAACTTTCAATACATACATGTAAGTGCGAGAATGCGAGATATATGGAAAAGTAGACTTGCACCAAGGGAAGTTGGAGGGTTTTCAAAGGTTCACACAACTGATGAGTGACAAATTAAGAGGAAAAGTGGGTAGTAAAATAACAATTAAGTCAATTATGCATATTATAAACACACCGAAAAAAAAGAATACAAAGTTGGAGGGCTTTCAAAGGTTCACACAACTGAGTGACAAATTAAGAGGAAAAGTGGGTAGTAAAATAACAATTAAGTCAATTATGCATATTATAAACACACCGAAAAAAAGAATACATAAAAGTGAAAGCAGATAAAAGAAGCCGTGTAAGTGAAATGCGCTTTTAGATTAAAACACAATTAACAAAAACTGTTTGACAAAGTAAAAACAAAAATTTAAAAAGTACAAATGCAAAACAACAGAATGTCAACAATTTCATGTCAGCTTGAGGAAAAAAAAAACAAAGAGCTGCTGTATAAAACGGTTAAACCTACACAATACTTATAACACTTTAATTGGCACAACAAAATCCAATCAAAAAATAATAAAACAAATATGTAAAGAATACATAAAAGTGAAAGCAGATAAAAGAAGCCGTGTAAGTGAAATGCTCTTTTAGATTAAAACACAATTAACAAAAACTGTTTGACAAAGTAAAAACAAAAATTTAAAATGTACAAATGCAAAACAACAGAATGTCAACAATTTCATGTCAGCTTGAGGAAAAAAACAAAGAGCTGCAGTATAAAACGGTTAAACCTACACAATACTTATAACACTTTAATTGGCACAACAAAATCCAATCAAAAAATAATAAAACAAATATGTAAACACGAAAAAAACAAACAACAACACCGATCACAAGAGCAAATTTGGTAAGTCACTGGGTGCCAACAGGTGCTGATCACTTACCAAATTCAACCACGCGTTGGTTGTCAAGATTTGGTTCTTTTCGTCCTGAATTTTGTAGAGAGAAGAATAAGTTAGTATCAGACAGAGAGATGGAGAAGTATTAAGGTGTGTCCACACACATAGTCGACGATCGATGTCGACTGAAACCGTACACTGTCTCGACAACATAGATTCATCTCTTCACCTCGTCGATCGACGGCGTCGACTAAGAGTGGACACAGCTTTAGGGTGGTCTAATCGGAAATAACGGAGCTAGCCTTAGGCGGGCCATTCACGTAAGTTAAAACTGACGTTTGTGGAGTCACTCAAGTACAAGAGTGAAGATGTCAAGTACAAAACTGAAGAACTAAAGGTATTTAACTGAACGTGAGTTTACTCCTGAGCTGACAGTTCAAACCGTACGTGAATGGTCGGCCTTAACCGTGAAATTAGCAAATATTGGACATGAGAAATTTCACATTTAAACCGTAAATTTCAAAGATAGACCACCCTATAAATACACACAAATAAATAATAGATATTAGCACTTAAAGTACGTTACACCCTGTAAAACAGATCAGAGTGTTGGAACGATGGAAAAAATTAGCAATTTTCAAAGTAGGTACATTTAAACAAGCAGGGTCCGTCCCTCCGGGAATTTTTTAGCCCGTAGTGATTAGAGAAAATCAGTACCTATGTACCTACCTAATTTGTTTAATATTCAGTTTATTATTATTCTTGATTTGATTTTTTGATTTTACTTTCATGTAATGATTTAAAATCAAGACTAGAGCCCGTTCTCCCTTTATTCCCAATATAAGGTTCAAGTCACCCATCCATTTATTGGCCTTGCTCAGCGTAACCATAGATGACGCTAAAACCGGTCTTAAATGATCGACTGAAGGGTTATCTAAAACTTTCTCAGACGACACCGAAGCGAATACAATACGTCCCTTATACCTTTTTATTACTATTGTAATAAT
>NW_007380045.1:11366-22120 GCF_000475195.1 Diaphorina citri
GTACGCGAAAAAGAACCTAGGGAGCCAGAGAAAAATATACAATATAGACAGCGAACATCTGAACTTATAGAAAAATCAAAACCCCACCACGAAACCCGTAATGATAAGGTAGCACAAACAAGTGCGGAGAAATGAAGAAATAAAGAAAATTAAATCTTGTTATCATTCTCTTTTTCCCAATTCTCCGACCATTTTTTCTGCTTCTTTCACACTTTTCTTTTTGCTAATGGTGCGAGAAAAGGAAGAAAATCACAAGTTTTCATTAGTTTTTCCAACAAATAATCATCGTCCCAACACTGCTGAACACTGGGGGAAAAATAACAATTACTTAGGATGAGAAAAGTTTTCCAGATCAATTCAAATGGCTTAGCTTGGAAATGTACTACGTAGGAAGGCGTATAACACCAGATTACACAGTGTGTACTTACACACGGAATAGAAGGTGAGAAAATGTAAAAAAAAGTTACTGAAATACGCGTAATACGTATTATATCCCCGCAATTCAAAGATTTCTGTTCTTTTGGGCGACATTGACAGAAGGTCAGAACGGTTTCAAAAATAACCAAGGATAATGACTAAAAAATATGGCTCGATTACAAAACAATAAAAAGAAAGTAAAAATTTATTCGCAAAAATTCTAGCAAATGGACACTAATAGACAGTATGGACACACATTCGAGCTCGTGGGACAAATTTCGAAAAAGGGTCAACTCAACTCTTTTTCGGAGGCGCACAAATGAGGATGAAAAGCGCCAGTAATGAACCAATCAAACAATCCCCGAACTACGAAAAAGTTAACAACAGGGAAAGTTAGGGACAAGCTCTATTGTTCCCCTTCATCTCCAAGGTCCCCAGGATGTGTGTTTCTCCCTAGTTTTTGTTGATTTAATTTATTTCTTATTCCTACAACTTTTTGTGTACACTTTTGGACATGTTTTTGTGTACGCTTACCATAACTTTTTTTTACAACCCTTGGCCTTGTAGTAAAGGCTGTATGGGTACTTGAAAAAGAGAAAAAATATACAGGAGGTATAGGAATGGACGAATTTCTCAAAGGCAAAAGGTATATTATTGTTTTTGATTGTAAAACTTGAGGAAATACTGTTGACAAAGTTCTCATCATTATGTAAATAAAAGAATAAATTAAAATGTTCAAAACAAGTCCTTATTTTCTATTATTTTCAACACATAGTACCTCTTTGTTTTCATCAAAATATCGACGATCAAAATCCCTAGATTATAACAATGGCTGTATATCGATGAGTATATCGCATTCAGTAATACTATCAAGCAAAATGTTTCGTCAGACACAAACCCATTGTAGGTATATCAAGAGAGGTTCAAGCCATAATGCTAATGCAATTGTTCAGAGGATTCAAAGAAGTAGGTCATCCAATCCATTAGTCCAAATAAATATTCAGAAAAAGAAACCATCAATATTTGACCAGCACAAGAATTATTCACAAAAAAATCTTCCTTTTCCTAGGATAAAAAAATGGTTCAGAAAGTCAAAAAAAGAAAGTTTAGATTGCGATGAACTTTTTATTCAAAATAATAGAATAACAAAGGTTCAATTCAATGGAGTACGTATCAAACTTTATCCCACATAGTCAACTCTGTGACCTTCACATAGTTGACTTTGTGGCTTTGCTGGCCTCGCAATACTTTGATATTGCTAGACATGCAGTTCGTATTGCTATGGGCACAGTATCACTTTGCCTAAATATTGCTGTAGTAAAACAATGTGATTAACTTAACATTTTAACTGTAAACGCATGTTTATTTATTAATAACAATAGGCAAAGTGGAAATGATTGATTACAACAGCAATAATTAGGAAACTCTGAAAAGATATACCTAGTATAAATTAGGAATTAATCGATCGATGTCGACTGAAACCGTACACTGCCTCGACAACATGGATTCATTTCTTCACCTCGTCGATCGACGGCGTCGACTAAGAGTGGACACATCTTTAGGGTGGTCCAATGGGAAATAACGGAGCTAGCCTTAGGCGGGCCATTCACGTACAGTTAAAACTGACGTTTGTGGAGTCACACAAGTATAAGAGTGAAGATGTCAAGTACAAGAGTAAAACTGAAGAACTAAAGGTATTTAACTGAACGTGAGTTTACTCCTGAGCTGACAGTTCAAACCGTACGTGAATGGCCGGCCTTAGACGTGAAATTAGCAAATATTGGACATGAGAAATTTCACATTTAAACCGTAAATTTCAAAGATAGACCACCCTATAAATACACACAAATAAATAATAGATATTAGCACTTAAAGTACGTTACACCCTGTAAAAGAGATCAGAGTGTTGGAACGATGGAAAAAATTAGCAATATTCAAAGTAGGTACATTTAAAAACAATACAGTATAGGTAGTAGTTATAACAAAGAGCTTGCTGATACAATTATTACTCCAACAAGTAGTTTTGAAGTAACAATTTATAAGTCAAGTACCCATATTATACATGAGAGTATTCATCAGGCCTACTTGACTATAGTTCAACGGCTTTCTTTTGTTACATCAATGACTAGTCGTGTGGCAAAACTTCTTACTCTAAGGCACATATTATGGTAAAGCTACATAGTACGAATACAGTGTGGCAAAAACATTGAAACAGTATTTCTTTTAATGCTAAATTCTTTTTGAACACTACGAGTAATTTGGGGTAGTGTAGACTTGAAAGGTCGCATTAAAATATGTATTTCCACGGTCTTGAATGTGTAGAAAAGCTATTTCATGCGACAATGTACTTTGTCCTACATCTGAACTGTATACAAACCACCCGACCCGTAATGTAGGACAAACAGAGTGCGGAGAATGAGAAATTAAAGAAAAAGTTAATCTTTTTTTATCTTCTCCTTTTTCCAATTCTCCGACCATTTTTTTCTGCTTCTTTCACACTTTTCTTTTTGCTAATGGTGCGAGAAAAGGAAGAAAATCACAAGTTTTCATTAGTTTTTCCAACAAATAATCATCGTCCCAACACTGCTGAACACTGGGGGAAAAAATAACAATTACTTAGGATGAGAAAAGTTTTCCAGATCAATTCAAATGGCTTAGCTTGGAAATGTACTACGTAGGAAGGCGTATATAACAATTACTTAGGATGAGAAAAGTTTTCCAGATCAATTCAAATGGCTTAGCTTGGAAATGTACTACGTAGGAAGGCGTATAACACCAGATTACACAGTGTGTACTTACACACGGAATAGAAGGTGAGAAAATGTAAAAAAAAGTTACTGAAATACGCGTAATACGTATTATATCCCCGCAATTCAAAGATTTCTGTTCTTTTGGGCGACATTGACAGAAGGTCAGAACGGTTTCAAAAATAACCAAGGATAATGACTAAAAAATATGGCTCGATTACAAAACAATAAAAAGAAAGTAAAAATTTATTCGCAAAAATTCTAGCAAATGGACACTAATAGACAGTATGGACACACATTCGAGCTCGTGGGACAAATTTCGAAAAAGGGTCAACTCAACTCTTTTTCGGAGGCGCACAAATGAGGATGAAAAGCGCCAGTAATGAACCAATCAAACAATCCCCGAACTACGAAAAAGTTAACAACAGGGAAAGTTAGGGACAAGCTCTATTGTTCCCCTTCATCTCCAAGGTCCCCAGGATGTGTGTTTCTCCCTAGTTTTTGTTGGGTAACAACAGGGAAAGTTAGGGACAAGCTCTATTGTTCCCCTTCATCTCCAAGGTCCCCAGGATGTGTGTTTCTCCCTAGTTTTTGTTGATTTAATTTATTTCTTATTCCTACAACTTTTTGTGTACACTTTTGGACATGTTTTTGTGTACGCTTACAATAACTTTTTTTACAACCCTTGGCCTTGTAGTAAAGGCTGTATGGGTACTTGAAAAAGAGAAAAAATATACAGGAGGTATAGGAATGGACGAATTTCTCAAAGGCAAAAGGTATATTATTGTTTTTGATTGTAAAACTTGAGGAAATACTGTTGACAAAGTTCTCATCATTATGTAAATAAAAGAATAAATTAAAATGTTCAAAACAAGTCCTTATTTTCTATTATTTTTAACACATACCTAGCACCTCTTTGTTTTCATCAAAATATCGACGATCAAAATCCCTAGATTATAACAATGGCTGTATATCGCATCGATGAGTATATCGCATTCAGTAATACTATCAAGCAAAATGTTTCGTCAGACACAAACCTATTGTATATCAAGAGAGGTTCAAGCCATAATGCTAATGCAATTGTTCAGAGGATTCAAGGAACTAGGTCATCCAATCCATTAGTCCAAATAAATATTCAGAAAAAGAAACCATCAATATTTGACCAGCACAAGAATATTCACAAAAAAAATCTTCCTTTTCCTAGGATAAAAAAAAGTGGTTCAGAAAGTCAAAAAAGAAAGTTTAGATTGCGATGAACTTTTTATTCAAAATAATAGAATAACAAAGGTTCAATTATCTTCCTTTTCCTAGGATAAAAAAAATGGTTCAGAAAGTCAAAAAAGAAAGTTTAGATGGCGATGAACTTTTTATTCAAAATAATAGAATAACAAAGGTTCAATTCAATGGAGTACGTATCAAACTTTGGACTTTTTCTTTATCTCTCGTTGCTTAATTTTAAGGAACAGGTGCATTCAAAGTGACGTGACGTCATAAGACTGCTAGCTAATAGCTAAACTTTGAAGTGGTAAAGAATAAAAATAAAATGTTACAATTTGTATGAATGCCGTAAATTTATTTAAGTATGCAATGTGCAATATAGAAAAAAATAGTGGAGATGTCTGGTTAACTTTCCTAGATCAAGCGTGCCGGGAGGCGCGCGAACGTCAAGAGTTCGAAGCGCCGCCTGGCCTATATTAACACGAAACAGAATTTCGAGATAATTGAATACATTGATGACGTAACTTTTTAAGCAAGGAGGTATTTTACATTTCACTATTTTTCTGATAGTAAAAATTACAATCTGATTACTTGTAAGAGTACTTTACCCTTGTTAGTGTCTTGGGTAAAGAAAAAAAAAAGTTATTAATAAATTTAACTCACTGTCACGTGACTTTAATTTAATTAATCGTGACTTTAAATTTAATTTAAAATTTAGATAATGTCCAGTTAATGTATGACATAAGAGATAATAATTGTTATAGTAGGTACACGTATGTATGTAGATTGTAGATATCTACATATTCATAGGAGGTAGGTACTCAGCACACGTTTCCAAGTTTCCATACACATAAATGTATTACGTTTGGTTGTGCTTTTGATACATAGGTATACCTACATTTAAATACACGTTCCTACATAGGGTCGGATTCTGATTTGTATCTACTCTTTTTTTCCCTCCCTTTTTTCCTCTCTCTCCCTCCTTCCCTCCCCCTTTCTCTCTCCCTCCATATCCTGCTTCCTATTCCCCCTCTCTTCTCTTCAGCCATTCGTATATATCCATAATGATATTTGCCCCGATATTCTTTATCTCTTGTGAAATATCACGGAAGCTTGACTTCATGCCAATTGTAATTTGTACGAAGAACTTTTGTAATCCCGACAGTTTTGTTTGTTTTGCTGTCTTATCATGTTAGACACAGAGTTTCTAACTGATTTAAGTGGTTTACTTATCCTGAATCTCAACTTGAGGTTATGAAATTCATGAGAATCAATTTGAAATATTAAAAAAAACAAAAAATATTATGTACCAAGACTATTAAGTAGCTCGGTAGCTCTCCGCCCAGTCAAGTTAGAAAAGGTCTCTTTATTGTGGTAGACGAGAACGACCTAATAAAACACGGTTAGAAGTCATCAGCCGCGCCGGTGTTAGCCGCTTATGGCTAAACAGAAGCCGCTAAAACAATTTTACGTAGATACAATTCGACATAATAGGAAAAATATTATGTACCAAGACTATTAGGTAGCTCGGTAGCTCTCCGCCCAGTCAAGTTAGAAAAGGTCTTTTTACTGTGGTTCAGGACTAGGCGAGAACGACCTAATAAAACACGGTTAGAAGCCATCAGCCGCGCCGGTGTTAGCCGCTTATGGCTAAACAGAAGCCGCTAAAACAATTTTACCTAGATACAATTCAACATAAAAAACAATGAAACATTTTTTCGAACCTGAAGTTCTTTCAGCTTTAATAAGACCACTATGAATATACCACAGTCAACATTATAAAGAACTAACCTAAAAATTAAATAACAACTGTCAAATTACACGTCTCTTTCAAATTAGAAATTTAGGTTACCTTTCTTTTTTCTTAACATTTTCCTACGACGAAAAATTGCTATTCTTTAAATGAGCTGTGGGAATTATTAGTCTCCTCTCTCTCCTCACTTTTTGTCTACCCTTGTTTATAGAAATTAAAAAATCAGTAAAAAGACTTTTTTTTGTTACAAGCGTCTAATGTAGCAGTTGTTTGGTTGCTATACGAAATAAAAACGCCAGTGAAACAAACACTCAGAATTGAAAAAAAAAAAAGAACTTCACGTACCTACCTACTTGTTGCTTTTTCAGAAATGGACCCCAGAAGGATATCCCTGGAAAACTCATCCAGATAATGTGTCAAACATACAATGGTGTCATGTGACATATTGTTGGAAATTTTTACACTGTCCACCATCAAGTTATTAAAAGAGAGCTCCAAAACGACCTTATTCTGGAATCTGAGTGCCGTATAGAAAGCACTGTTATGTGGAGGCAATAAAGTGAAAAACTCTATCCAAGCTGTCTTTTTTACACTGTCAACCATCAAGTTATTAAAAGAGAGCAAAACGACCTTATTCTGGAATCTGAGTGCCGTATAGAAAGCACTGTTATGTGGAGGCAATAAAGTGAAAAACTCTATCCAAGCTGTCAATAGAGGATATGTGCACCACATGATCAACAGTTTGTTGTTCGTCGAGTACCTATAGTAAAAATATAATTTGTCCACTTAGAAAATCATATCCTAAACAAGAAAGACTGAGAACATTCAGGAAATATATAAGACCTCTGGGAGTAGGATCTCCAGATCAAATTTTTAAAAAGTAGGACATTTGGTTCCAAAAAGCCGGACATTCCATCGAAAACCCGGACATTTCCCAAATTTCAAAATGTATAGTTTGCACCAGTGCCCAGGGTGCAGAGAACAATGAGCTGTGGGAATTATTAGTCTCCTCTCTCTCCTCACTTTTACTTTTTGTCTACCCTTGTTTATAGAAATTAAAAATTCAGTAAAAAGTCTTTCTTTTGTTACAATTTATAAGGCGTACAGACGTCTTGTCTGCCTAGAATAACAATAAATCAGCAAACGTCTGCCGAATAGGATTGACCGTTGATTACGAGCGGCACAAAAACATCATAACGCCCATCTTATGAGAGAAGTTTCTCTCTTTCGTTATTTCTCTTTCCTTGTGAACATTTTGTCTCAGTTTCTTTAACTAACTCTTTCTAACCTTTTCTGATTCTCTCTTGTCCTTTCTTTTTTCTTTTCCCCTCTTTCCCATTCCTGTATTTCTTTACACGTTCCTCTAACCTAGCTCTTATTTCCTATAGTTCCAAATTGCATGCCAATGTCGCTGTGGTTCTTGACTTGAAGTACGGGATGAGTATGCTACGATACAGACCACAAGCGTCTAATGTAGCAGTTGTTTGGTTGCTACGAAATAAAAACG
Source organism: Diaphorina citri (assembly GCF_000475195.1). Lineage (NCBI taxonomy): Eukaryota > Metazoa > Arthropoda > Insecta > Hemiptera > Psyllidae > Diaphorina > Diaphorina citri. Next base: position 19,009 of record NW_007380045.1, read on the forward strand.
GCAGTGAAACAAACACTCATAATTGAAAAAAAGAACTTCACATACCTACCTACTTGTTGCTTGTATTGTACAACAAACCCTTTCAGAAATGGACCCTTGAAGGATATCCTTGGAAACTCATTCAGATAATGTGTCAAACATACAATGGTGTCATGTGACATATTGTTGGAAATTTTTACACTGTCAACCATCAAGTTATTAAAAGAGAGCTCCAAAACGACCTTATTCTGCTGAGTGCCGTATAGAAAGCACTGTTATGTGGAGGCAATAAAGTGAAAAACTCTATCCAAGCTGTCAATAGAGGATATGTGCACCACATGATCAACAGTTTGTTGTTCGTCGAGTAATAAAAATATAATTTGTCCTCTTAGAAAATCATATCCTAAACAAGACTGAGAACATCCAGGAAAATATATGTGTAAGACCTCTGGGAGGCTGTTAGATTTTAACACAAAAAGCCTGTTTTAACGAAATAAAAAGTTTATCTCTCCCTAACTCCCTACACCTGTATCGATCCTGTCTTGTTTCCTGGAATTCCGTAGGTACACGTATGTATGTAGATTGTAGATATCTACATATTCATAGGAGGTAGGTACTCAGCACACGTTTCCAAGTTTCCATACACATAAATGTATTACGTTTGGTTGTGCTTTTGATACATAGGTATACCTACATTTAAATACACGTTCCTAAAAGAAGTAATTAATAAATTTAACTCACTGTCACGTGACTTAAATTTAATTAATCGTGACTTTAAATTTAATTTAAAATTTAGATAATGCCCAGTTAATGTATGACATAAGAGATAATAATTGTTATATTATGTAGGTACACGTATGTATGTAGATTGTAGATACATATTCATAGGAGGTAGGTACTCAGCACACGTTTCCAAGTTTCCATACACATAAATGTATTATGTTTGGTTGTGCTTTTGATACATAGGTATACCTACATTTAAATACACGTTCCTACATAGGGTCGGATTCTGATTTGTATCTACTCTTTCATGAAGTTGCTACGAGGGAAAAGATGGAGGAGGAGGAGGAGGAGGAGGAGGAGGAAGAGTTGAAGAATGAGTAGGCGAATAATAAGAAGGGGATGAAAGATTAGAGATGGTGGTACGGCCCTAATATCTAATACACATTTCTTGCAGTATAAATGAGGTGTAATCTCTCCTACACATTTCTTAACGTCTCGCATATGTTATCAAAATTATTAAATTCCCCCGTAAATACGAGCTACATGAGAGTTGATCAATTACTTTGAAACTCACTCCAGAGAAGATGAAGATGATGAAGTTGCTACGAGGGAAAAGATGGAGGAGGAGGAGGAGGAGGAGGAGGAGGAGGAGGAGGAAGAGTTGAAGAATGAGTAGGCGAATAATAAGAAGGGGATGAAAGATTAGAGATGGTGGAGGAGGAGGAGCAGGAAGAGAAGGAGGAGAAAACGAAGACGAAGAGAGAGCAGGTGGAGAGAGAGAGAGAGAGAAATAATGAAAAAAAGAGAGAGAAAGTGGAAGAGAAAATGTAGAAGGACGAAGATTAGGCTGAAGAAAAGTATGAGAAAGAGAAATATAAAAAGAAAGCGAGGAAAAGATAGAGGAGAAGGAACAAGCTGGGCCCGTCCCTCCGGGAATTTTTTAGCCCGTAGTTTATTCGATCGTGATTAAAGAAAATCAGTACCTATGTAGTATGTACCTACCTAATTTGTTTAATATTCTGTTTATTATTAAAAATCCCCCAAAAACCATTCTTTGGACAAAATTTGCACCACCATTTTCGTGTTCCTGGTAAAAAGACCTTTAATTTGATATATAGGTCGACTAGGTTTGGATAAGTCCTTCTATGGGAACGGACAGAGTGACAGACGACACCGAAGCGAACACAATAGCCCGTCCACTATACCTTTTTTCTACTATCGTAATAATAAAGGAAGGACGGGCTAAAAAGGGGAAAAGCAGGGAAAGAAGAGGAAAAAAGCGGAAGAATAAGACGACGATAAGTGGGAGAAGAGGAGAAAGAGAGAAGAAAGAAGGAGTGGGTGTAGAATAGAGGAAGACGAGAACGAGGAGAAAGCATTTTATTTATATTACATAAAAAAAGCCTCAGGGAATTTGCCGAGAAAAGACGGCAAAATTGAGAAAACGCAGAAGAGAGAGAGAGAGAGAGAGAGAGAGAACATGAGGGAATGGATATTAAATATTCAAAATCCAGAAAGCGCAGGAGAGAAGGATAGAGAGAAAGAGAGAAGGGAAAGGGGAGGAGAAAGAGAGAGGAGAGAGAAAGAGAGAGAGGAGAGAGGGGGAGAGAGAAGGTGGTTTCGAACATTATAGACACCTAACTGTGTAATATTGACACTTTTACATATGTATCTACATATTACATTAATGTGAATAATGGGAGAGAGAAAGAGAGAAGGGAAAGGGGAGGAAAAAGAGAGAGGAGAGAAAGAGAGAGAGGGGGAGAGAGAGGAGAGAAGAGAGAGGAGAGAGAGAGAAGGGAGGATGCATTTCCTGATAATGCTAGGACGGAACTTGAAGGTGGTTTCGAACATTATAGACACCTAACTGTGTAATATTGACACTTTTACATAATATGTAGATACATATTATGTATCTACATATTAGATTAATGTAAATAATGTGTAATTTTGAAAGATACGTATTTCACCTAGAAAAAGTAAAGATGTTCGAACAGATAAGTCTGGGAAATAAGCTTGCAAATAAGTTTGTGTTGCAATGTTACACGCTCCAAGGCAGCTCTGGTATTCTGGGATCACCTCTACACTATGAAGGTGTGTCCACACAAAGTCGACTGAACTGTCCACACTGCCTCGATAACATAGACTCGGCTCATCGATCGACGCCCGGTCGACTATGTTTAGACATGCAGGGCCACAAGTCACAACACATTTGAATTTCCACGAAAACTTAAAACTGGGGTACCCTCTCTCGAACACCCGAAGATAAAATTTAATCAGCCGGGGCGACACGAGATATAGTACATACGGGAGAAAAATAATACTTGCATATATGTACCTCGTATAATCTTTGCATATACCTCGTATAATGCTTGCATATACCTCGTATAATACTTGCATATACCTCGTA
>NW_007380045.1:22127-32387 GCF_000475195.1 Diaphorina citri
TTTAATTTTATTTCTCTAAAACCCTTTTCCAATCCTATTTACTTAACTGTTTTCCAGCTGAACCTTGACTAGGCATGATGTTCCACAAGGTATCTAAAACCTGCTATAAGCTTTCACAAGATTAGTTCAAAATGCAGATTGCATGTGGTATTTATGCCTCGTATAATGCTTGCATATAGCTCGTATAATGCTTGCATATATGCATATACCTCGTATAATAATTGCATATACCTCTAGGTATCGTATAACCAGGATTAAAAAAATCCCATTAAACACACAGTCTAGGTGAATGTCTCTTGCAACAGTGTCCCTTAATAGGATCGTTGAAATCCTTATAGAAATTGCATGAGAGAGAGAAAGGGAGGGAGAGAGAGGGAGAAAGAGAAGAGAAGAGAAGAGAAAGAGAGAGAGAGGAAGAGAGAGAGGGAGGGAGGAAGAGAGAACATCAGAATTAGTACACGATATACGGGTTCGTATAATCTGAGTAGGAGGTCAGGTTAGGTGATTTCGCGCAAGAGAAAGAAGTGCGTGAGATAAAGAGAGGAGAGGGGGAGGGAGGGGAAGATATAGGGGGAGAGAAAGAGGAGAGGGGATGAAGGGGAGAGAGGGAAGGAAAAATGGAGATGAAAAAGGCCACAAACATACAAACATTTAGATACCTATATCGGTTTGCGATTTTCAATGATCAGTGGTGTACGATACAGATAGAAGGAGAGATATTTATTTATAAAGGAAAAGAAAAACATGAGGAACTAGATTACTAGAAAGTATTGTGTCTCTTCTCGCCCATCTGATGAGAGGCATACTACGACACAGATCACATGCGGCTAATGTAGCAGTTTTCTAATGTAGTAGACTCGTGTGGTCTCATTGCTACGAGATAAAAATGGCGGTGAAACACTCATCTTTTTTTTTTTTAGTTTGGGAGAGACTCCTTAGTTATGTAGGAGTTGTGTACCCACATAGAATAATATGTATAGAAAATTACATACGTATATTGGGTCGAGTATTGGGTGGAGTTGGTGGTACCTGCATTTTGTGTGGGTGCTCAAAAGGAGTCTTGCATATTATGAATTGCAATGAATGGACATCAGCAATTCAACACTTTTTTGAACATTTGGTGTCAGGAAGTGGGAAGGAATCCCACTTCCTGACACTGTATTTAGATTTTTTTCTCAAACATATTTAAAGCGTAAATAACTAAAATATATATAAAAATCAGGAGCACTCTAAATAAATTCTACAGAACTAGCTAGAACCCATCGTTCAATCAACAGAACAGAGAAAACATGACCAAGAGAGAGAGAGAGAGAGAGACGAGAAGGAGAGAAAAAATGTCCTTTTCTAATGATTGATGGGTTAAGTGGTTCAAAATACATTTCCCATTCAAAATACATCGTTCCCCCCCAACCATCAAGTCATTTCCGCCCCTGATACAGGCCAGGATAAAAGGGAAACAGGAAGGTTCCATCTTTCTAGGTCCCGAAAATTTAAAGAATTTGAGATTTGATGTGGGGAAGAAGGGAATATTCCTGAGGAAATTTTGGTTCATAGAGATTGTGGGCGATACCAGGTTACATACATATGTTAGGCTCAATCCCCGAATCCGTTCAATGAGCGAAATAAACGCTCACTCCGCGAAGTGGAAAATGCAAACTGCTCAATCCCCGAAATTCGACAATTGAGCTACTGTACCTAAATAGCTCAGTCCGCGGACTGGATTTATGGAAGCTCAATTGCCGAAATCGGATTATGAGCATCATGAGAAAGAAGAATCCGCGGAGTGGAAAACAAGAAATGCCAGACCGCGGATTGTGTTGGTTCATAGAGATTGTGGGCGATACTAGGTTATATACATATGTTAGACTCAATCCCCGAATCCGTTCAATGAGCGAAAAAAACGCTCACTCCGCGAAGTGGAAAATGCAAACTGCTCAATCTCCGAAATTGAGCAACTGTAAATAGCTCGGTCCGCGGACTGGATTTATGAAAAGCGCAATTCCCGAAATCGGATATTAATCATCATGAGAAAGAAGAATAAACTGCTCACTCCGCGGAGTGGAAAACAAGAAATGTCAGACCGCGGATTGTGCCTTTTGAAAAATGCTCAATACATACTATGGTAAAGAACCTGACCCCACACCGGCCCTGGTTTTCAGTGTTGTCAATATGGCTCCTTGCAATATATCTTCGTCATTTGGTAAAAAAGAGAGGAGAAGAAAAGCAGAGAGAGATATTTAGAAGGACTGAAAGAATGGACAAAGGGGGAGAGAGAGAGAGGGAGAAAGAAGTTGGTGGGGAGAAGAATGAGAGGAAGATGCAAAAGATATGTCGGGAAGGGTTGAGAAGTAAGGAGAGAGAGATGTTTGGGAAGGAGGGAGAGACTCCATCACAATTTTGGGGTTAGGTCCTATAATCTGAGGGTTTTGTTTTTCAAATGTCAAACAATCCAATGTAATTTATTGAAAAGTGAAAAATACCCCAATTCATATTATTATGTTAGAGAGCTACATAATTTCAATTTGTATTATGTAAATCATGATAATTTATTGAAAAGTGAAAGATACCCCAATTCATATTATTAGGTTAGAGAGCTACATAATTTCAATTTGTATTATGTAAATCATGATCGTGCATTTTTGTACAGATGCATTGTATTGAATATTTTTGCGTCAAATCATGATCGTGCATTTTTGTACAGATGCATTGTATTGAATATTTTTGCGTACTTCTCATTGGTGGTATACCTACATATTAAAAGTATCACGTAATTTATTACAATTCTAGTCATGTATTATTTACATACCATATTTATTTTTAATGCAAAAATTCTGCAAAATAGGATATAGATATCTGACGGTCACCGGTCGAGATATTAACCACGCTTAACGTTGCTTAATTTTAAGGAACAGGTGCATTCAGAGTGACGTGACGTCATAAGACTGCTAGCTAATAGCTAAACATTGAAGTGGTAAAGAATAAAAATAAAATGTAACAATTTGTATGAATGCCGTAAATTTATTTAAGTATGCAATGTGCAATATAAAAAAAAAATAGTGGAGATGTCTGGTTAACTTTCCTAGATCAAGCGTGCCGGGAGGCCCGCGAACGTCAAGAGTTCGAAGCGCCGGCCTAAATCATGATCGTGCATTTCTGTACAGATGCATTGTATTCAATATTTTTGCGTACTTCTCATTGGTGGTATACCTACATATTAGAAGTATCACGTAATTTATTACAATTCTAGTCATGTATTATTTACGCCTTGCACGCAGGAGACCCGGGTTCAATTCCCGGCGGGGTTAAAAATTTGTATCATGCAAAGGATTAATTCCGTGACTGATGGCTGTTGCGAGGCCTACTTAGCCTCGTAAGGAAAATGTGAGCACCAAAGTTGTGATATGATAACACAAAGAAACGGTATTTATTTACATATATGGTATGATGGTACCCATACTGTGCAGTGAGTACGTTTTATTATGGTAGGATAAGTCCCATCAGTAGATAAATTATGAGACACCCTGAATGCACATACAAGTGCTTGTTAATATGAATAGGTTATGCATAGCATAATAAGGATCCTTCCTCCTCCTCCTCCCTCTCTCTCTTTCTCTCTCTCCCTCTCTCTCTATCTCTCTCTCCCTCTCTCTCTATCTCTCTCTCTATCTCTCTCCTCTTTCCCCCTCCCCTGATTTTGTCAATGATAATAGTAAAATATGTTCACCAGAACCGAGAATGACATTACATAGGAGGAAACGATTATTGAATTTTGAATGGCGTAAATGAGGAAGTGGGAGAAGAGAGGAAGGGAGAAGGGAGATGGAGGGAGGGAGAGGGAGAGTAAGAGACAAAGAGGAGAAAGAACGAAAGATAGGGGAGAGAAAGGAGGGATAAAGAGAGAGAGGGAGGGAGAGGGTACGAAAGATTGAGAGGAAGGTAGAAAAGAGAGAGAGTGAGAGGGAAAGATAATGAAGAGAAAATTTAGTTTTTGGAGTGAGAGAGAGAAACAGAAATACTCCCACATAACATAGATAGGGGAGGGAAAGGAGAGAAAGGAGGGATAAAGAGAGAGGGAGGGAGAGGGTACGAAAGTTTGAGAGGAAGGTAGAAAGAGAGAGAGTGAGAGGGAAAGATAATGAAGAGAAAATTTAGTTTTTGGAGTGAGAGAGAGAAACAGAAATACTCCCACATAACATCAGGCATCATATTTCTCATGTATTACGTGTACCTCTCTCTCTCTCTCTCCCTCCCTCTCCCTTCCTCTCCCTCTTTCTCTCTCCCTCTCTCTCTTTCTCTCTCCCACCTTCCGTAATCCGACTTTTTAGTCTCATCCTAACAGTCTAAATTAGCCATCTCCTACCAGGGCCGTATCCAGGATTTTGTTGAGGCGGGGGGGGGGAGAGTATACAAACAGTAATGTACTAAGAGGGTGCTCTAAATTTTCGGAGCCTGGCCTATGGTTAAGGAGAAAAATGAAGCTCGACGGGTTGGGGCCAGGCCTTCTCGCCCCCTATACATATACGGCCCTAATATCTAATACACATTTCTTGCAGTATAAATGAGGTGTAATCTCTCCTACACATTTCTTAACGTCTCGCATATGTACTCAATTTCAGTGGTTCCAGGAGTTCAATTCCAATCTCACCCATTCCAAACAAAAGCATGGCACTCTTTCTGTCTTCTTTCACTCCGGGTTTTCCCCCCTGTTGTGTTCCAAATTACGAGTCACATGTTCCGCGTAAAAGGATGCAGATTTTAAGCAAACTCAACATGTCGTACAAAACAATACGCACCATGAACCATAATGTAGTTGTAGTACATACGACGTAAAGCCATTTGAATTTTCTGGTAATATCTCTCTAAAAGTAATAATTTCACAGTTTACCAATACATCATCTGCAAACTCAACATGTGGTATAAAACACTACGCACCATGAACCATAATGTAGTACATACGACGTAAAGCCATTTGAATTTTCTGGTAATGTCTCTCTAAAAGTAATAATTTCACAGTTTACCAATACATCATCTGCATCTCTGGAAGAAAATCTATTCTAACTCCCAAGTTACTAGCAGTCATAAAATTATCAAGCTTGTATATCGCACAACTTACAATGTACTACAGTTACCTTGTCCACTGTAGTACAATAAATTCAATTCAATTCCAGAGGGGGAATTCTGAACTGAGCTTTCTTTTTTCTGTTACGAATAGGATGTCCGTTTTCGGAGAGAAAGCTAGGAGGAAAAAGAGAAAGCTGAAATGTGAAATAAAAGCGCACTATACAACTGTGACTGACGAAACGGAAAAAACAAGAAGGATAGAAGAAAGAACGGGAGTACGAGTTTATCATCGAAAAGAATCGCCGGGAAAAACCTGCCATCAGTTTTTTCTTCATATATGTACCTGTATTTTCCATTTTTTCTAGGTATATCTATAGGTAAATATAGAATGTCAAAATCCAGACGTTGGAGTCTTGTTCCATCCAGATCCCTGTAGGGGAATACTTGAAACCTAACTGACGGTAATTGAGAATGTAATGTACATGGGTACCTACAGTTAGCAATGTTCTCTGGCCTGGACAAGAAAACATTGCTTTATGGGCCTCATTCGTAGAAGCAGATAAGTAATGAAATCAATTTTCTAAATGTGATTTAATGTTTACTTCCAGTTTTAGCACCATATATCGAGATTTGCTGAAAAGTAAGAGCATTATTTTTTCTCGTATTAATATCAGAGTATTATGTTTGTATCAGAGCATCACCTCTCAAATAATATGAACATATCCCCGGCACCATATAGGTTATGGACGTTATGGTGTTAGACATTTATCTTGCAAAGCAAATTAATTACCAGCGACCTTTTAAAATTTTAAAACGAACTTACGCTTCGTAAAATTCGTTGAATGAAAAAGGGGAAAAGAGGTTCATGGTGGATAAGATAAATGAATACTCAGAATGGACGGTTCGCTTGTCTAGAAAGACTAAAAATGTTCGAACAGATAAGTCTGGGAAATAAGCATGCAAATAAGTTTGTGTTGCAATGTTACACGCTCCAAGGCAGCTCTGGTATTCTGGGATCACCTCTACACTAGGAAGGTGTGTCCGCACAAAGTCGACTGAACTGTCCACACTGCCTCGATAACATAGACTCGGCTCGTCGATCGACGCCCGGTCGACAATGTTTAGACACGCAGGGCCACAAGTCACAACACATTTGAATTTCCACGAAAACTTAAAACTGGGGTACCCTCTCTCGAACACCCGAAGATAAAATTTAATCAGCCGGGGCGACACGAGATATAGTACATGGGAGAAAAATAATACTTGCATATATGTACCTCGTATAATCTTTGCATATACCTCGTGTAATGCTTGCATATACCTCGTATAATACTTGCATATACCTCGTATAATGCTTGCATATACCTCGTATAATAATTGCATATAGCTCGTATAATGCTTCCATATAGCTCGTATAATGCTTGTATATACCTCGTATAATAATTGCATATACCTCTAGGTATCGTATAACCAGGATTAAAAAAATCCCATTAAACACGCAGTCTAGGTGAATGCTCGTATAATGCTTGCATATACCTCGTATAATAATTGCATATACCTCTAGGTATCGTATAACCAGGATTAAAAAAATCCCATTAAACACGCAGTCTAGGTGAATGTCTCTTGCAACAGTGTCCCTTAATAGGGTCGTTGAAATCCTTATAGAAATTGCATGAGGGAGAGGGAGAAAGAGAAGAGAAGAGAAAGAGAGAGAGAGAGAGAGAGAGAGAGAGAGAGGGAGGGAGGGAGGAAGAGAGAACATCAGAATTAGTACACGATATACGGGTTCGTATAATCTGAGTAGGAGGTCAGGTTAGGTGATTTCGAAAATAGGACAGGATATTAGAGTTTTAAAAGGAACGAGTATACATAGCATTCAAATAGGAACCTTCTTAGTTATGTAGGAATTGTGTACCCACATAGAATACATAGAAAATTACATACGTATATTGGGTGGAGTTGGAGGTACCTGCATTTTGTGTGGGTGCTCAAAAGGAGTCTTGTACGTATATATTATGAATTGCAATGAATGGACATCAGCAAATCAACACTTTTTTGAACATTTGGTGTCAGGAAGTGGGATTCCTTCCCACTTCCTGACACTGTATTTAGATTTTTTTCTCAAACATATTTAACAGGAAACAGCTTGGTTAGCGCAAATAAATATCGTAAATACCTAGGTATAAAAAATATTATTTAAGTGGCAATGATAATAATAATAATTTCTGTGAGAAGTAGAAGCACTTCAAGTGGGTACATTTACTACATTAAAACTGAAACACATCCCCAGGACTGGTTTCAGATAAATAAGTCTGACCCTGATTTAAAAACAGGAAAATCAGGGAATGACTTCAACCCTTGGGGGAAATTATATCAGGTCCGGTATGAAAATTATTTCAGGCCCGGTTTGAAAATAGTTATACTTATGGGAAATAAGAAAAAGACCTACGACCCCCTCCCTAGAATCCTCTACAACCTAAAGAAGTCCAGAAAAACGTCCCTGCGGTTGATAAAAAAAAGGTATTGAATTTTCAATCAGAATTCAAGAGAGTAAAAATTTCATAGTTCTTGAGAATGGAAAGCAAACTTGAGTGAATTGAGTTGTGTACCCACATAGAATACATGGAAAATTACATACGTATATTGGGTGGAGTTGGAGGTACCTGCATTTTGTGTGGGTGCTCAAAAGGATTCTTGTATATTATGAATTTGCAATGAATGGACATCACCAATTCTACACTTTTTTGAACATTTGGTGTCAGGAAGTGGGATTCCTTCCCACTTCCTGACACTGTATTTAGATTTTTTTCTCAAACATATTTAAAGCGTAAAGAACTAAAATATATACATATATAAAAAAAATCAGGAGCACTCTAAATAAATTCTACAGAACTAGCTAGAACGCATCGTTCAATCAACAGAACAGAGAAAACATGACCAAAAGAGAGAGAGAGAGAGAGAGAGAGAGAGAGAGAGAGAGAGAGAGAGAGAGATGCAAGAGAAAGAAGCGCGTGAGATAAAGAGAGGAGAGGGGGAGGGAGGGGAAGATATAGGGGGAGAGAAAGAGGAGAGGGGATGAAGGGGAGAAAGGGAGGGAGGGAGAGAGAAATGGAGATGAAAAAGGCCACAAACATTTAGATACCTGTATCGGTTTGCGATTTTCAATGATCAGTGGTGTACGATACAGATAGAAGGAGAAATATTTATTTATCGCACTCTAAGCAACAAAGGCCATGTGTGAGAAATATTAAGGAAAAAAAAGAGGAACTAGCAAGTAAAGAGAGTATTGTGTCTCTTCTCACCCATCTGATGAGAGGCATACTACGACACAGATCACATGCGTCTAATGTAGCAGTTTTCTAATGCAGTAGACTCGTGTGGTCTCATTGCTACGAGATAAAAACGGCGGTGAAACACTCATCTTTTTTTTTTTTTAAGTTTGGGAGAGACTCGAAGAAAAAGAACAAATCAGTTGTTAAGATACAAAAAGTCTGAATCCTGAAGAATCCAGCACTGGGATTTCTAAATATAGAAATAAACAAAAGCCAAACAAAAAACATTCAAATGCTTTTTCGTGGATTTAGATTTTCTTTAATTTTATTTCTCTAAAACCCTTTTCCAATCCTTTTTACTTAACTGTTTTCCAGCTGAACCTTGTCTAGGCATGATGTTCCACAAGGTATCTAAAACCTGCTATAACCTTTCACAAGATTAGTTCAAAATGCAGATTGCATGTGGTATTTATGTATAAATGCTAACGAAAATACCGAAACGGACTGCACAAAAACAGAAGAATGCTACAAACTTTTGGGCTGACAGCATAACCACATAGAGAAAATTCTAAGAAAGGAAGAAAGAAAAGGAAACCATGCCACTAGCAGAAATAAAACAAACTTTACAACTTTAATGTTTTGGACAAAAATATCATGAGGAACAAATGCGGTCCTCCCAGGAAGAATAATACTATCATGGCTGAAGAACAAGGATTTCATTCGTAAGGCAAAAGGAAGAATTTCATGGTTGAGGAAAAACACGAATTTCGTGGTATAAAATAAAGCGCAATTCCAAAAGGGGTTGGAGAAAAAGAATACTCCATGTTTGAAGAAGAACACAAATTTCTTAATTGATGATTTGAAACCAGCCTCAGCAGAGGTAGAACTCGTAATCCGAGAGGCTGAATCGAACTTCAGTGAATACATGAAAGCATGAAAGTCCTAGACATGAAAATTTAGTACCTACCGTCATTTTGAGATTTTCTTCAGCAGGTCAAAAAATCATGTTTGAAGAATGCGTGGAAATTGATATGTGAAAAGCTAAACTAGAAATTTTACATATCAGGGTCAAAAGCCAACAACAATAAAATTACCACTTAATTATCTGGATTTTAACCCTATCCCTCCCTCCGCCTTCTCCCTCACCCTCTCTTTCTATCTCTCTCTTCCTCCTTCTCTCTCTTTCTTTCCCTCTCTCTCTCTCCAATGTGTGGACCATACTGTCCGCTCATTTACATCTGTGCTAATATCACCATTTAGGGGAGGGGACAGCAAAAGATGGACAGATGTCATTTTGATTTCCCAGGGCACATCAAATCAAACTTATCATTCCCATGAGTTAATAGGTGCCCATACTGACTATAGTACGATTTATTATATGGTATGATGGGCGTCAGCTCCCATGACGTAGTGGTCACAGCGCCATGAGAGCTGACGCCCTTACACGCGGGAGACCCGAGTTCTATTCCCGGCGGGGTCAAAAAATTTGTATCATGCAAATGATTGATTCCGTGACTGGCTGTTGCGACTTGCGAGGCCCACTCAGCCTCATGAGGAAAATGTGAGCACCAAAGTTGTGTTATGATAACACAAAGAAACGGCATTTATTTATGTGGTATGATGGTACCCATACTGTGCAGTGAGTACGTTTTATTACTGTAGTTAATGGTAGGATAAGTCCCATCAGTAGATAAATTATGAGACACCCTGAATACACATACAAGTGCTTGTTAATATGAATAGGTTATGCATAGCATAATAAGGATCCTTCCTCCCCCTCCCTCTCTCTCTCCCTCTCTCTATCTATCTCTCTCTCTCTATCTCTCTCTCTCTATCTCTCTCCTCTTTTCCCCTCCCCTGATTTTGTCAATGATAATAGTAAAATATGTTCACCAGAACCGAGAATGACATTACATAGGAGGAAACG
>NW_007380046.1:0-3700 GCF_000475195.1 Diaphorina citri
ACAGGTGACGTCGCGCGACATTGTCGCGCGATTTTGTCGCACGACAGAGGTCGCGTTGGTGGAAATCCACCTTTAGAATAATTGTCATGTCTAGTCTACCTACCTAATGATCGGGATAGTTGGTACAAAATTATTAGAAATAGAAATAATTATGTAGGTATTAAAATTGGAATAATTATGTATTAATATTGGAAATGGGTATTAAACTATTAATACTAACCCATCGCGTACCCATCGACCAGAATAATTTTCTGTTATCAAAAATGCATAATTATTTTAATCAGGGAAATGTAAGATCCAAAATTAGATGGCTTATAGGGGGGACATTAGGGCGTAGTTATTCTACTCATTAGGATTTTAGTAGAACATTATGTATAGTAGTTTATTAGTCCGTCCTTCCTTTATTATTACAATAGTGATAAAAAGGTATAAGGGACGGACTATTGTATTCGCTTCGGTGTCTGTCAATCGCTCGCTCGCTCGGTCGGTCTGTCTGTCCCCATAGAAGGACTTATCCAAACCTAGTCGACCTATATATCAAATTAAAGGTCTTTTTACCAGGAACACGAAAATGGTGGTGCAAATTTTGTCCAGAAAACCATAAAGCCAAAAAACAAAAAAAAAAAAACTGTTTTTTGGGGGATTTTTTTTTTTGCACTCAACTGTATAACAAATCCAAGGTTTACCTAACCCTTAGCTTCATTGGTTAACCCATTGTATCCCCGCGCGTGGTGGATGTCACCCACTCAAATCACTCAATCCTTCATTTTTCAACTCCCAAGAGTCTCCTAGTTATTCCAATTAGGATATTATAGTTATAGTTATTAGGATACCCGAGTAATTTTTTTTCCAAAGCTTCCTAGACTCCTAGTTCATAGGAAGTAATGAACTTTCCTGACGGTTGGAAGCTCATCTTCTGCATTAATTTGCAACCCGTATAATCTGACAGCCAAAGTCATTTTCAAGTACATAAATCTCCCCCACCCATCCTGGAACAAAAGTTGAGTTTGTCTTTTGTTCCAAGAGAAATTATGAACGTTATTATCATCTGATAGTTATTAGGAGCTACTTTTTTTAACGAACAATGGAGGAAGCTGCTCTGAATTTGTGCTGAACTGAAACTATTCATTAGCTGATGAAGCTGATGCCAAAAAGAAAGCGAAGAAGCTCTCTTCTGAAAAAGAAATTCTTGCTCTTTCGTTGTGCTAAAGAAGAGAACTTTTGGATGACCCGAAACCAAGACTCGAGACTGAGTTTATTTTCAATTATTGAGAAGCCTTTCGCTGAAGTAATCAATCTCCATTATGTTCGGAACATTTAAATTTAGGTCCTATATACGGTCAGTCGAAAACATCAGAGTAAAGAAATACACTGTCCCAGATTTTTTGCACTCAACTGTAAATCAAATCCAAGGTTTACCTAACCTGAGCTTCATTGGTTAACCCATTGTATCCCCGCGCGTGGTGGATGTCACCCACTCAAATCACTCAATCCTTCATTTCTCAACTCCCAAGAGTCTCCTAATTATTCCAATTAGGATATTATAGTTATAGTTATTAGGATACCCGAGTAATTTTTTTCCAAAGCTTCCTAGACTCCTAGTTCATAGGAAGTAATGAACTTTCCTGACGGTATTACCCAAAGCTCATCTTCTGCATTAATTTGCAACCCGTATAATCTGACAGCCAAAGTCATTTTCAAGTACATAAATCTCCCCCATTTTCTCTTTTCCTACTAATTTCTTCACCGCCTTTTCCCTTTGTAAGATTTCTCTTTTTCAATCTATCAATAAGTTATACGTACTTCCTATTCTCTTATCTATATCTATCATCTCTTATATTTAGGTGGTGCTCGTCAACTTCTTGGTCATATGCACCACATTATGTTCTGCTAAGTTATACTTTCCGTTTTGTCCTGCATTGAACAAATAAAGTGGTGCAATATTAAACTGTTGAGATAATGGGACTACGGACTATTGTCCTAATTCGACAGTCTAAATAAAGCACTAATAAATAAAAATAATAAAAAAAACCACCAATCTCCACTATAGGCACTCAGCTACTCAGACAGGAGAAAAAGGTAGGTAGTGGGGGGAAAAAAACTCGGGTTAAATTAAATAAAATATAATTATTTTCATTAACTAATATAATCTCTACTAATTAAAATTGCCCCTTCTCACTCCCCAGAAATATAGATTTAGAAAGCGAAAGAGAGAAACAGAAAGAGGGAGGAAGAGAGAGAAACAGAGGGAGCATTAGAGAGGGAAGGAAAACAGAAAGAGAAAGTAATAGGGGGAGAGAAAAGTAAAAAGGGGGAGAGAAATAGACTTGAAAAGCGATAGGGAGTGAGAGAGGAAGAGAGAGAGAGAGAGAGGAAGAGAGAGAGTTTTACAGAAAAAGAGGAGAAGAGAGGGGAGGGAGAAACAGAAGAGGAGGAGGGGTAGGGAGGGGTTGAAGTGTATTATTGATGTTGTATTTGGAATGCTTAATGAGCTCGTGTAGGATTTAAATGGAAAATTAGAGGAAACTGGACCATACAGGGTGGATATAATCACCTAGTTGAAAATGTTCACTCAGGTACCTTTTACTACATCACTCGGAATATCACGATAAAATAATAAATAATAAATAATCCGTGGCACAAGCTCCGGCTTTTACGGATGGGTATACCATTTGTTAACAATTTTTTTGATGAGAGAGTTGTTCTGAAAAACCAATAAATGGAAACTTATAAAATAAAAAATAAATAGGTATACATTTAAACAAATTAGTTTCAAAATCGGAGTAGTTTTTGTATTCTCAACTGAATTTTTGAATTACCTAATTTGAACCAGGTACATACTGTTAAAATCAAAGGAGAACCTATTCTACGTTCTACGTATAATTGCCTGAACAGTCTTTTTTTAAGGTACCTAGGTAGATACAAAATATTAGGTACACTGAATGAATGAGTGAATGGGAAAAAAATTACAATACCTACCTAGATGAATACATGAATTGGTAGATGCAATTAGAATTTATTTAACAAAGTAGGTACCTAGGTATACAGGGTGGTTCGTGATTTGCGAACCACGCTTATATCTCAGAAACGGCTGGGAATTAAGGAATGAAATAAACGGCATCATGTAGATGAAATTTTGATGATTAAAATGGCTTTTTTTAAATTTGCAATTTGTTTTGCAAAACGGCCCATTTTTTGCCAAATATAGGTCACTCTTATGGAAACCCCCATTTTTTATTTAATTATTGGAATCAGCATAAAATTTTAATTGAAAAAATGTATTCACTCGAAAAAAATTGCTCTACAAAAATTCTGTACACTGTGAGAAAGAAAAACAATTTCTTAATTATTTCTTTAGTTTTTGTATTATTCACTTAACTATTTCAACAACAATCAACAACAACAAACAAATTTATAAAAGCTGTTCAAAATGAGATCCATCTGTTTGTACACAGTAAGGCATTCTTCGCTCTAACTCAGGACCAACTGCGTTGGTTATCATATCTGGGGTCACTGACGCACACAAAATCGCGATTTGTGCAAATTTTTGTAGAGCAAATTTTTTCGAGTGAATACATTTTTTTAATTAAAATTTTATGCTGATTCCAAAAATTAAATAAAAAATAGGGGTTCCCATAAGAGTGACCTATATTTGGCAAAAAATGGGCCGTTTTGCAAAAAAAAATGCAAATTTAAAAAA
>NW_007380046.1:4165-17765 GCF_000475195.1 Diaphorina citri
GTTTAATAAAAGATAAAAAATAAAAAAGCCACAAATGATCGTCATAAACCTCACGAAAAAACTTGTGCTTATCCATGGTTAACATCCATAAAAAAAAAAAGAAAAAAAAGCTTGTGAGAGGAGAGTAAGGGGGTAACTAACAACTCCTGAGATTAGTTAGGATAAAAACAAGTAAAAGTTAATATATCCATGAAACAATTTATTTAAGATTAACGTAGATGGATAAGTACATAAAGTAGATCCTTCCGTGACATTTAAAAAAAGGGTGAGGTGAGTAAGTAGTCACATGGATTATAAAATATGATCACCAAACTGGGCAGGGAAACTGCCTGGTGGTGTGTGTGTTTGTGTTGGTATTTGAGAGAAAAAAAAAAAAAAAAAAAAAAAAAAAAAACAAACAAACAAAATGCGCATACATTATTTATTGTACACAGAATTTTGCTTTTTTGTTTGCTCTCAAGAGTAAATTAAATTAGTTTTCATTGAAACGGTCCATTTTTTTTTTTTTTTTTTTTTCCAATAATAATTATGTATAGGAGAGTTTGATTGATATGTTGTTTCAAAAATTGAATTTCAATCACAAATTAGGCTCTCGTTCATCAGTTTTGTTTACCTGTTCAGTTTGAGTATCATCATTACGAGTTGTTTCCGATTTTGAGAAAAATAGAAATAAGAGGTCCTTGTTCAGGAAGGGTCCCAATATTGTATGCCTTTCCTCTGTCATCGACAATTTCGACTCAAAGTCTCAAACCGTTTCTTATTCTACCTTTTCCATTCTTTTCGTGTTCCGGAATCATGTCTTATCCATAATCATCTATCGTTTCTGTATAGAAATATGCGAGGTCCTTGTTCAGAACGGGTCCCAATATTACACGTCTTCCCTCTATTATTTACAATTTCGACTCAGACACTCGTATTTATGAACAAGAATGATCGTTCTTGGATCAGTCTCAAGTCAAAATTGACCAATCAAATGCCTTGAGACTATGCTTAGCACGAACTTAAGAGCCAGCATTTTGTTCATAAATATGGGTGAGAGTCTCAAACTGTTTCTTTTCTTTATTCTTTTCATGTTCGGAATCACAAAGACGGTATCATCATGTCTTATTCATCATCATTTGCATGATTGTTCTGTATGCATTTTTTATTCATCATTACTCTTTATGCATTATTTTCGACATGCATTGTGTCCCAGGTTTGGGTCGTAAATTTCAAGAAAACGATATGAATATGAACACGGGATCCTCTTCAGTACCTTAAAAACCGTTCATACTTGTCGTTCGGGAAAAAAATCGTTCTATGTGAAGTGTGAACACTCTCAATTAAATTACATTGCCTACAGGACATTCGAAAAAAAAAAATCGCGCGGATGAAACTCACGACACGAGTGTCAATAGGCTCTTACTTTATGTATTTACTTCAGTAGGTAAACCTGAAGGAAAGCGACTTTGCTACCGAAATGAGGTCCTTTTTTACCATTTCTTCCCCTATTGTAGTTCATTTCAAACTAGTGGCTGACCCGTCTTGTGTACCTACGGGACATTTGATAGAAAGAATTGGGCTCTTATCTTCCCGAAATCAAAAAAGGGAGAACAGGATTAAGAAAAAACCAGTCTTTCCGAGAACGAACTTTGTCTTTAGAATATCTAAAGTGAACCTGATGGGCGAAATTCGAATTCTAAAAGCCCAGCGCTTAGAAAGTAGGCGCTCTACATTCCAAGATAACAGGGTATCAGTGAAAGATTGGAACAAAGGAAACAAACAAAAGCTGCAATTTATTCTGAAATCAGTGGATGTGCCAAAATCACTATTTTGAATTTCTCATTTCCCTACAGGTAAATCCAATAATTTTAGACGAAAACCGTTCATACTTGTCGTTCGGAAAAAAAATCGTTTTAGTGTGAACACTCTCATTTAAATTACATTGCCTACAGGACATTCGGAAAAAAATCGGACGAAACTCACGACACGAGTGTCAATAGGCTCTTACTTTACGTATTTACTTCAGTAGGTAAACTTGAAGGAAAGCGGGCTTTGCTACCGAAATGAGGTCCTTTTTTACCATTTCTTCCCCTATTGTAGTTCATTTCAAACTAGTGGCTGACCCATCTTGTGTACCTACGGGACATTTGATAGAAAGAATTGAGCTCTTATCTTCCCGAAATCAAAAAGGGAGAACAGGATTAAGAAAAAACCAGTCTTTCCGAGAACGGACTTCGTCTTTAGAATATCTAAAGTGAACCTGATAGGCGAAATTCGAATCCCAAAAGACCAGCGCTTAGAAAATAGGCGCTCTACATTCCAAGATAACTGGGTATCAGTGAAAGATTGGAACAAAGGAAACGAACAAAAACTGCAATTTATTCTGAAATCAGTGGATGTGCCAAAATCACTATTTTGAATTTCTCATTTCCCTACAGGTAAATCCAATAATTTTTTAGGTACCTACGATTCAGAAAAATAGGTAAAAATCCTCGAGGACCCAAAGAGGCAACAGAGATCCCGAGCATTGAGTCACAAGATCATACATTATGAATAGACTACCCTCAGAACTTAATCACAATCGAATAAACTACGGGCTAAAAAATCCCGGAGGGACGGACCCAGCTTGTTATGAAAGGAACAGGTAGGCAAAACGGAGGAATTAGGGGACATTTTCCAAAAGTGTATAGTGCTACCTGCTACTATTGAGAGTAAGGAAGGTAAACAGGGGACAAATTCTACAATGGGGTTAATTTTGGGAGGGAGGAATGATTAGGAGTATTTCCTACCTACCTACCTACGATTCAGAAAAAAAAGGTAAAAATCCTCGAGGACCCAAAGAGGCAACAGAGATCCCGAGCATTGAGTCACAAGATCATACATTATGAATAGACTACCCTCAGCTATACACAGAGTCCCTAGGGCACTCTATATTTCAATTGAAAATCTCTCCCCTCCCTCCCCTCTGTAGAGAAGGGGTGGGGAACAAAAGTGGGTAGGCAGGGGGGGGGTGTAGAAAGGATGGGTAGGGGAAAAATGCCTACCTACATACCTTCCACCTCCCTTTATAGAGAAGGATGGGAGAAAACTCCACAAAAAGGACCTACTTTCCCCTCATCCCTCTATGGAAGGGTGAGAAGGACTCCATAAAAATACATAGGACCTAGGCACAGGCCGTATTTGGAAGGGGAGGTCCAGGGCCCCCTCCCTCGAGCTCAATTTTTCTCCCCCCCCCCCCGGTGCATCCCTCTTTCCTGTTAGACCTGCGACTGTTCAGTGTTCAGTTTGAGTATCATCATTATGAGTTGTTTCCGTTTGAGAAAAATAGAAATAAGAGGTCCTTGTTCAGGAAGGGTCCCAATATTGTATGCCTTTCCTCTGTCATCGACAATTTCGACTCAAAGTCTCAAACCGTTTCTTATTCTACCTTTTCCATTCTTTTCGTGTTCCGGAATCACCTGTTCAGTTTGAGTATCATCATTACGAGTTGTTTCCGATTTTGAGAAAAATAGAAATAAGAGGTCCTTGTTCAGGAAGGGTCCCAATATTGTACGCCTTTCCTCTGTCATCGACAATTTCGACTCAAAGTCTCAAACCGTTTCTTATTCTACCTTTTCCATTCTTTTCGTGTTCCGGAATCATGTCTTATCCATAATCATCTATCGCTTCTGTAGAAATATGCGAGGTCCTTGTTCAGAACGGGTCCCAATATTGCACGTCTTCCCTCTATTATTTACAATTTCGACTCAAAGTCTCAAACTGTTTCTTTCTTTATTCTTTTCATGTTCGGAATCACAAAGACGGTGTCATCATGTCTTATTCATCATCATTTGCATGATTGTTCTGTATGCATTTATTTTAATCATCAAAATTTCATCTACATGATGCCGTTTATTTCATTCCTTAATTCCCAGCCGTTTCTGAGATATAAGCCTGGTTCGCAAATCACGAACCACCCTGTATAATTGAAAATGAACAAAACAGGATTGATAGAGTCCTCAACAATCAATGGTGGAATGAGAGAAGTGTTCGAAAAAAAATACTAAATTACCTATTCGTGTTCAAACAGCACTCCAAATACTGCTAGTATAAACACGAAAAAAAAAAAAATTGTTTGAGAGAAAGCAAAAAGAAAAAAAAAAAAAACAAACAAACAAAATATGTATTTGCAAATGTTTTAGATCATCACCAAAGTTTACAAACCTAGAAGTAGGAGAAGGAGAACCTGATCTTCAAAAAGTTAGGTAAAAGAAAAGAAAAAAAAATGGTCGATAGGCTCCTTTGTTTCATAAACGCCTATATGAACCGTGAAGTGGAGGTTCTGGAAGGCAGAAAGGGAGATATGGAAAGCTGAGAATGCCTATCATAATTTTTTATAAATATTTTTCAACTTTTTTTTTTCTTCTCCTTCAAACCTCAAATTATTGCCCCGAGTATTTTCATCCGGACCGTGTTTAGTCCCCCTGAGACATAGGTAACTTTAACTTTGAAACGTTTATGGGAAACAATCACTTTTCATGGAAATATTTAAGAATTCAAGGTACAATACAAACACACTAACATCACGTCACGTGACGTGAGAGTAGTGTGGCTGTCCAGAATGAAATTACGTCCTACAATATTATGGAAAAACTTTGAACTACATCTTTCTGACTCCCCATGACTTCACGTGACGTGATGTCACTGGTGAATTGATGAACGTTTTACTTTCCTTACCTATGGGAAGGAAAGTAATGTACAAACAGGCACCTAAGTAAAACTCAGAAGAGAAGTTCCGAATTTTGGCTAGCACAGATTGGGCCAAAGGATCGAAAGAGGCGCTAGGTAATCTCTTATCTGAACAAACCCGATCTAGATTTTTCAAATTTATAGAGGGTCGGAAAAAAAATCGTGTCGTGTGTAGTGGGAACACTCTCATTTAAATTACATTGCCTACAGGACATTCGGAAAAAAATCGGATGAAACTCACGACACGAGTGTCAATAGGCTCTTACTTTACGTATTTACTTCAGTAGGTAAACCTGAAGGAAAGCGACTTTGCTACCGAAATGAGGTCCTTTTTTACCATTTCTTCCCCTATTGTAGTTGATAGAGAGGAATTTAAACCGAGTGAAGAGATTGGGTTAAACCTTGTAAGAGAGGGGTGGGGAGGGGGTAATTCCAGGAAGAGGGGAAGGTTAAGGAAAGGAGGGAGCGGGTGGGAGAGAGGTTAAATGTTCATATTTAGGTGAGAGAGTATGGAAATTGTTTAGGATAAAAATATGAGAGAGAGAGAGAGGGGAGGGGGATGTTGTGTACCTACGGGACATTTGATAGAAAGAATAGATAAGTTGCGCTTACTTTGGTGATTTTTCAAAGTCATAGAGCAAGAAAAATGAGGACCAACGGAATTTTTCTCTTTCTTCTACGACTTCTAGATATCGAGATAAATGGATTTAAAAAATACCGGTAAATCGTGAAGTTTGACGTCACGGCATACGCTCCCGTAGGTGATGACCTCATAATTCATGACTCCCGCTTCGTTTGTTTGTGCGGAAGCGTTTCTGCGCATTTTGACGTGAAATCTGACGTCACAACTCTTTGAACTTTTTCATTAGAACGGCAATTAGAAATTGAATTTTCGACCTTTTAAAGTTGCTTTTTCGAAGTTTTGACCTCAGATTTGGATTTTTCCCAACTTTTTACGTAGGAATCGACCTTTTATTAATAATATTTTCCCATTTGCAACTCCTCCATTGAGCTCTCATCTTCCCGAAATCAAAAAGGGAGAACAGGATTAAGAAAAAACCAGTCTTTCCGAGAACGAACTTTGTCTTTAGAATATCTAAAGTGAACCTGGGCAAAATTCGAATCCCAAAAGCCCAGCGCTTAGAAAGTAGGCGCTCTACATTCCAAGATAACTGGGTATCCGTGAAAGATTGGAAACAAACAAAAACTGCAATTTATTCTGAAATCAGTGGATGTGCCAAAATCACTATTTTGAATTTCTCATTTCCCTACAGGTAAATCCAATAATTTTAGACTTACACTCGTATTTATGAACAAGAATGATCGTTCTTAGATCAGTCTCAAGTCAAAATTGACCAATCAAATGCCTTGAGACTATGCTTAGCGTGTGAGAGAGGAACTACTCTAGGGAGAGAGGAAAAAATATAGGGAGAGAGAGGAGAAGAGAAACAGAAAGGGATAGAGGGATAGAGAGAGAGGAGAGAGAAGAGGAGAGTGGGATAGAGAGAGAGAGAAAGAGAGGAGAAAGAAAGGGGAAGAAGGAGAGAGGGAATGAAAACAGAACGAGAAAACAATAGGGGGAAAGAGGGATAGGTACATAATGAGAGAGAGAAGAGAAAAGGGGAAGGAGAGATAAATATTAGAGGTAGCAGGAGAGAGTAAAGGGAAATATAGACTTAGAAAGCGATAGAGAGAAATAGAAAGAGGTAGGGAAAGGGAGGGAGGGAGGGAGAGAGAGAGAAACAGAAAGAGGGAGGAAGAGAGAGAAACAGAGGGAGCATTAGAGAGGGAAGGAAAATAGAAAGAGAAAGTAATAGGGGGAGAGAAAAGTAAAAAGGGGGAGAGAAATAGACTTGAAAAGCGATAGGGAGTGAGAGAGAGAGAGAGAAAGAGAGAGAGTTTTACGGAAAAAGAGGAGAAGAGAGGGGAGGGAGAAACAGAAGAGGAGGAGGGGTAGGGAGGGGTTTGAAGTGTATTATTGATGATGTATTTGGAATGCCTAATGAGCTCGTGTAGGATTTAAATGGAAAATGTATTGTCACATATTATTGTACATACGGTTGTTTGAGTAAGGTACAAAACTGTACGTCTACATATATTACCTTACGATGTGAATAGAACAGTTACAATGCTTTTCCGTCTCGACCTACATGTTACATAAATGCAAACACAGAAAGCAGTGAATATGTAAGTAAGTAGGTACTTACAACAATAACAAGTACCTTTAAATAATATAGGTATCTACATATAGCTAGAGTTGAAAATGTTCACTAGGTACCTACCTTTTACTACATCTCTCGGAATATCACGATAAAATAATAAATTGTAGTAGGTATCAAGGGCGTAGCCAGCCTCTCGTGAAAGGGGGGGGGGCAGCTTTCGAAAATTAGGTACCTATTTTTCTTGGCCTATATACATATGCATACGTAACTATATACATACAACTCACCCCAGTCACAGATCTATACTTATTTCAACATTAGCCTTCTTTTATCTGCTGCGAAGCTATCTATGAATATAGCTACTTACCTCACATTGTTATCCACATTAGGAACTCGAATAATATAATAATAATAGTGATGCTTATTTATACTGCTCGCATAGGACTGAAAAGTCCCTTTACTTCAGCAGTAGGCTACTACTATTATTGTGGTCAAATTCTCAAATTATATTGAGGATAAAATTCCATACCTCGGCTGGGATTGAACCCACGCCCTCCTGTTTACCAGGCGAGCGCCTTGACCACTACACCACCAATGTACCCACACTTTGCAAGTGAATAACTGTGCCAATAAGCCCTTGAGTAGAATAACTGTGCCAATAAGCCCTTGGGGATTTTCTACATAGGTACCTACTTTTCTAAAAAATCAACATGTAAAAGTAGGCGAAACTCGACTTATAGGAAACCCAAACACGTGTTTTCCACACACTTCATTCGAATTTGTCGCCAGAAATGGGAACAGGATCAGAGCAGTAAACTTCCAGCTTTTCCTCTCAGATACTTAATAGTAGTCAAAACAAAGCAAATCTGTAACATAAAAGCGCGCTCACTCACGTTCGGAAAATCTGTAAAGAAAACACAATTTCTCTTGACAGGCAAAACGGCAAAACAAGCAACGGGGGAAAAAAATGTCAGCTTGCCGAACACGAGTTTTCCACACACTTCATTCGAATTTGTCGCCAGAAATGGGAACAGGATCAGAGCAGAAAACCTCCAGCTTTTGCTCTCAGATACTTAATAGTAGTCAAAACAAAGCAAATCTGTAACATAAAAGCGCGCTCACACACGTTCGGAAAATCTGTAAAGAAAACACAATTTCTCTTGACAGGCAAAACGGCAAAACAAGCAACGGGGGAAAAAAATGTCAGCTTGATTAGCATAATATTGAAAAAACAAACATCATAAAAATGTCAAAAAATTTGAGCTCTCTGCTGCTGCTGCTACTATTTTTTTCTATTTTTCATATTTTCTCTCGATTTTTCCAGCTTTTTTCCTCTCTAAAAACTTAATCCGGAAAAAACTATTTTTTTCTATTTTTCATATTTTCTCTCGATTTTTCCAGCTTTTTTCCTCTCTAAAAACTTAATCCGGAAAAAGCGCAATATGTGTGCTTCTTACATACTCGCATACTGAAGAAACATTGCAATAATAAAAGCTTAAACATTGGCATATTGAACTCTTTGGAGACAGGGAGAACCAGGAGGAGAAAAAAGAGGTGGAAGAGCAGAAAAAGATAAGGAGGAGAAGAAGGAGGAGGAGGAAGAGGAAGAGGAAAAAAGAAAACGGAGGAAGAGGAGGAGAATTTTTCAAAGGCTTGATAAAGGATTCTGAGGTTGAGGAAGAAGAAGAATAAGTAAGTATGTAGGTAAAAGTCATTGATGCGTTATGGGTTATGGCCTTTAAGTCGAACCCATACATCCAACTGAGCGTAATTTAGGAATTTTAAGGGCTACAGCCAGATTTCACTACCATCATCATTTCCAATATTACCTACCTGCCTCTCTCTCTCTCTCTCTCTCACACACACACACACTCTCTCTCTCTCACTCTCTCTTTCTTCTTCTCCTCAAAGTTTCATATTATCTCTCTCTCGCACCTGATATCCCCTACTCCATTAGTAAATAACCTATATGCATAAATACCGATATGCATACTGGGTGGTATGCATATTATGCCGAATATGCATAAATATAAATATCTGGGTGTATTTACAGGATGGTTCAAACATTCCGCTTCTATATTGACTTTTTCGAACTTTACAAATTTCTATACCAATAGAATTAGCCTATTTTTGGACATTTAGGGACTCTCCGAAAGACTTTGACAAATTAATATGGTTTTCAAACATAAAATTGTAAACCCAGAAAAGGGTCCTCCTAAGATGGACTAACAATAGGAAGAAAAAAAAAACTAGTGTAGTCCCAGGGCGGGGGTAGGTAGGTAGGTACGTAAGGTAGAGCTAAGGTGTCCCAGGGCTGGTTGATCCCACCCTGTACATTTCAGGGAAGCTTATAGGGCCGTGCTCTAATCTATGCCATGCCTCATTTGTAAAAGTTAGGGGGGATTCTATTTTATCGGCACCATTACGGGATATGGGCCATGGAATGGAGGTTATAGGGAGATATGGGCGCTTGTGAAACTGAAACAACACAGCTTAACAAGAGATTTGGAGAAGTAAAAAAAAAAAGTTAAACTGAAATTCGCGATTTTGAGAACTGTGTGAGACAGACGGTAAACCAAAAATTAAACAAATAGTTCAATTTCTAGCCCTCAATCTCATCAAACTGTTTCTACCAAAGCCTATGATGGAAGGATGCCAGAAATGAAGCAGGAAAAAAAGAGACGAAAGAGGACGAGAAGGAGAAGAAGAAAAAGCTCATTTTCAAACAATTTCCTCATTTTCCTTCCTATAGGGTAAGGAAAGTAAAAAGTAGAAGGAAGGGTTGTTAATAGGCTCTTTTGTTTCATAAACGCCAGTATGGACCGTGAAGTGGAGGTTCTGGGAGGGAGAAAGGGAGAGAGATATGGAAAGCTAAGAATGCCTATCATAATTTTTTATAAATATTTTTCAACTTTTTTTTCTTCTCCTTCAAACCTCAAATTATTGCCCCGAGTATTTTCATCCTAACCGTGTTTAGTCCCCCTGAGACATAGGTAACTTTAACTTTGAAACGTTTATATAGGAAATACTCACTTTTCATGGAAATATTTAAGAATTCAAGGTACAATACAAACACACTAACTAACATCACGTAACGTGACGTGATGGCAGTGTGGCTGTCCATAATGAAATTACGTCCTACAATATTATGGGAAAACTTTGAATTTGAACTACATCTTTCTGACTCCCCATGACTTCACGTGACGTGATGGTAGTGTGTTTCCAAGGTACTCCTACCTATGTACTTTTAGGGAATCACTGAATTGATGATATAGGCTCACTTTTTACTTTTTTTACCTCTAGAAACAAAATAATGTAATGTACAAACAGGCACCTGGCAAAACTCATGAAGGAACTTCCGACTTTTGGCCAGCACAGATTGGACCAAAGGATCGAAAGAGGCGCTAGGTAATCTCTTATCTGAACAAACCCGATCTAGATTTTTCAAATTTATAGAGGTATAAAAATTCAACAGGAGAGAGAGAGGAATTTAAACTGAGTGAAAAGGGGATAGAGATTGGGTTAAACCTTGTAAGAGAGGGGTGGGGATAATTCCAGGAAGAGGGGAAGGTAAAGGAAGGGAGGAGGGAGCGAGGGGGAGAGAGGTTAAATGTTCATATTTAGGTGAGAGAGTATGGAAATTGTTTAGGATAAAAATATGAGAGAGAGAGAGAGGGGAGGGGGGAGGGAAGGAACAACCTTTCTAGATAGGTATAGGATCAACCTGATAAATAAATTTAAAATTCTATTTCTCTCGCTCCTCATATCTCTGTCCCTTTCTCTCCCTCCTCCATTCCTTCTCTCCCATTTTGACCCTCAATAAAATTACAGACCTACCAAAAGTAAGGAAACTCATGAATAATATTATGTAGGTATAGGTACCATGTATTTATACCCTATTTTCTCTGTAGTCTGTACAAAAATTAAGAGTATGGTGCTTCGAGTCCAAGTCATAAAATTGAAAATTTAGCGAGGCTTTTTAATCCGGGAACGACTTTAAATTTGTAACAGTTTTGTCCCATACTGACGAACTTTTTTTTTTTTTTTTGCCCACCACACTTAAGAAGGAAAATGTTTTGGAGTATCTTCGGTGCATAGGTATTTATTTTACGTCATTCTGTGCATACATAGGTTTCTAAGAAGTTCAACTTAGCACTACTGAATTACGAGTATGTAAGAAAACTATCTTACTGAACTTGGCTAACTTCATCTCACAGCTCATCACTCAGAACAAAACTTCTCACTTTTGTCTCTCATGACAGTGTCCCCCAGGTTCCATCATAAAGTCCGTAAAGTGTCTATTAGGAACTTTATTAAACTTTTGCCCTCTCAATTATGACCCCCCCTCCTCTCCAGTTAAGATTCCCAGAAGGCTAATTTTTGCTTCCCCGAAATTTCTGGTCGGGAAATTTCTCCCCCTCAACTCTTACTCTGGTATTGGTGCGTTGAACTAAAAGACTCGCCAGGAAAATGACCCGAAGGGGCCCCTGAAGGGTGGATGGAGGCTAAAATTTGGTGGCCAATTTTCTTTACATGCCAAACATATCCAGAAAAAAAGAATGTTCGAAGGAAGACAAATTAAAGGAAAAAAGTAAAAATCACCTCGTTCGAACGATAAATTTAATGGTTTTAATCCATGATAATGATGAGACTCGTTCTGTACCAGGAAGAATACAATGTAGAAAGAAGAAGAAGAAGTAGGTAGGAAGTAGAAAAAAAAAAGAATATAATATAACGAAGAGGAAAGAAGAAGAATATAACGAAGAAATAAAAAAAAGGAGAGCGAAGAGCGAAAAGAAAGATATTAATGAAATGATAACAAACGATTTGATTCAGAAGGAAAAGAGAAGTCAACGAACACATTTTGTGCTGTCAATTTCCGTACAAGAAGCCAAAATTATAGGGTAGGTAGTATGTTTGCTATATTACATTTCGATTTATTTGCCGTACATGATTGTACATACGCGTATATTGTTCCAGGGGATACTTATACAATATTACAACAGAACTATTGATTTTTTTTTTATGTTGTTAGGGTGCCTTTCCATTGGGGATCTTGGCTACAATCATGACAGGACAGGCGAAAGCCAGCCGTTCCAAGAACGAAACTCATCTGTTGAGGATAAAATCCGCCCCGTATATGGGAATCAAACCCGCGACCTAGCGCTTTCAAGGCCGACGCGCTACCCTCCAAGCTAACTAGACTGGCCGGGCCTCCCTTTCCGAAGATTTTTATTTGCAGGATGGATTGATCCTCCATTTGGCATTAAATTTCAAAAGGCGCGGCGCTTGGCGAGACGCTGCCTTTTGTCTTTACCTGGCATGTAATAGGTAATCAAGTACCTATACTATAGTAGCTGTACAGTACCAAGTAATAAAACTTTCACAGCACAAAATTTTGGGAAAATAAAGGGAAGGTCGGGGTGGGGGGATATGGGATAGAAAAATATTGTTAGAAAAAAATCCCTAATCCCTAAAAGTGACTTTTTCCTTCCCTTTGACTTTTCTTCGTTTCTCTTTCTCTAACTCTCTCTCTCTCTCTCTCTCTCTCTCTCTCTCTCTCTTCTTCTCTTTTTCTCTTTCTTTCTTTTTTTTTCTCCCTCTCTCTCTCTCTCTCTCTCTCTCTCTCTCTCTCTCTCTCTCTCTCTCTCTCTCTCTCTCTCTCTCTCTCTCTCTCTCTCTCTTTTATTACTTGTGTTAGAAAAGAAAGGAAGTTGGTACTCTGTCCTCTCTAATATACGGGGATATTTGGAACATCTTTCTTGTCCTTTTTCAATCTTTCTTTCCCACTTTACCAATTTCGAAAGTTCTTTGGATTTGTGACAGCCAACAGTCACAGCGGGTTGCAAACCCAAGAGTTAACCAATTTCTCAATAGATCGCTGATCGCAACGTTGTACGTGGTTGGTATCAGGACGGGTGACCGTCCGGGACATCGCTTGATGCCGGTTATTTCATCCTCACGTTCAAGGATCTGGTATTTAGGTGATACCTGGCTAAATCGTTTACTAGATACCTAATACCTTTCGTAGTGATTGTCATCTACTTTTTTTTTACTAAAGGCCCTAAAGGGTCTATTATTTTCTTCGTCTCTTGATGTTGTTTTCATGAGACATTTCTAAACCCCGTTGTTATACACTTACGTATAATCCTGTATGAGGTTTTACTACCTAATTTTTAAGTGTTTTAAAAGGTAATTTTCAAAGAAAAAGAAAGAAGATTGGAAATAAACCCAACTTGTATAATTTTCAATTAGATGTTTGTGTTTTTTCCCTGTTTTCTTCCTCTTCTTCTTCTCTCTCATATTTTTCTCGGTCTCTGTAAAGATTACATTAGAGGGGGGAAGATGTTAAAGCTGGTTTATTATTAAACCTCGTTCTCTCATTTCGAGATCCTCTTCTCCCAAGAGGGATAGAGGACGTAATGATGAAATGTGCATTAGAGGTTATGATCTTTTGACGATGGTGTTTCTTCGTCTTATTTGAAATGAGGAAAATCATTTGGGAATCATTAGGTCCGGTAGTTTTCCTTTGATGTAAACTTGTAAACATTGGAGACTCTTGTGTCTAGGGTTTCCAGACGTCCGGATTTTCCCGGACATGTCCGGGTTTTTACATGTTTGTCCGGCGTCCGGGGGGATTTTTGAAAATTTGGGAAATGTCCGGGTTTTTGATGATAAGACTCCAATAATATTAAAAAGCGTTTTTCATTATTTTGAGAAAAGATTTG
>NW_007380046.1:18961-30507 GCF_000475195.1 Diaphorina citri
CCTTCTTCTTCTCCTCCTGCCTCTCTCTCTCTCTCTCTCCTCCTCCTCTTCCTTTTTCTTAACCTTCTCCCTCTCCTCCTATTCTTCTCCTCCTCCTTCGTTTCCTGCCTCTCCTCCCTTCATACACTCTTTTTTCTTTCAAAGTTTCATTTTCGTTGTGAAAAATTCGCTTTCCGAGTCACTGAATTTTCTATTTGTTAATTTAAAGATTTAAGAGATCCTCACTTTTAAAGATCTGACAGATGATATCTACCTAAGTCTAGCGTTTACCTTGCCTAGCGATTGCCTTATTCTAGTCCTTCTACTAAAGAATCTATTATTATTTTCTTCGTCTCTTGTTGTTTTCATGAGACATTACTAAACCCCGTATACACTAACTTACGTTTAATCCTGTATGAGGTTTTACTACCTAATTTTTAAGTGTTTTAAAAGGTAATTTTCAAAGAAAAAGAAAGAAGATGGGAAATAAAAAATGGAGGAGAAAGAGGAAGAGGAGGAGGAGAAAATAAGCTACCACACTAGTGTAACAACGGGCCGGGCCGACATTAAGAGAAAGAAAGAAAAGAAAAACTAAAAAAGTAAAGGGGGGGGCAGCAAAGGGGATTTGAAATGAGGGGGTAAAGAGGATGGAAAAAACAAGCGGGGCCCGTCCCTCCGGGAAAGAAAAAAAAAGTTATCCTGAAAATGTACTTGTACTTGTGGTATGTTTAATCCTCCCTCTTCTTCCTCTTTCCCTTTTTCTCTTTTCCTCCTCCTCTTTTTCCTCATTCTCCTCCTAATTCTTCTCTTCCTCCTCCTTGTCTTGCTCCTCCTTCTCCTACTCTCCACTTCCACCTTCTTCTCTTACTCCTCCTCCTCCTTGTCTTGCTCCTCCTTCTCCTACTCTCCACTTCCACCTTCTTCTCTTACTCCTCCTCCTCCTTGTCTTGCTCCTCCTTTGGAAATAAAAAAAAAGTTATCCTGAAAATGTACTTGTACTTGGGGTATGTTTAATCCTCCCTCTTCTTCCTCTTTCCCTTTTTCTCTTTTCCTCCTCCTCTTTTTCTTCATTCTCCTCCTAATTCTCCTCTTCCTCCTTCTTCTCTTCCTCCTCCTCCTGTTCTTCTTATCCTCCTTCTTTCTTCTCTCCTAATCACCCCCCCTCCCCCCTTCATCCTACCTTTTCTACTCTTACTTCTCCTCCTTCTGCTATTCTTCTTCTGCCTCCTACTCCACCTTCCTCCTGCTCCCTCTCCTTCTTCATTTCCTCCCCCCTCCTTCTCCTTCTTCTTTTCTTCTTAACACTTCCTTCTTAATCGATGGGACATGGACAAGAAAATGTACTTGTACTTGGGGTATGTTTAATCCTCCCTCTTCTTCCTCTTTCCCTTTTCCTCCTCCTCTTTTTCCTCAGTCTCCTCCTGAGTCTCCTCTTCCTCCTCCTTATCTCGATCCTCCTTCTTCTACTCTCCACTTCCACCTTCTTCTCTTCCTCCTCCTCCTTGTCTTGCTCCTCCTTCTTCTACTCTCCATTTCCACCTTCTTCTCTTCCCCCTCCTCCTGTTCTTCTTATCCTCCTTCTTTCTTCTCTCCTAATCACCCCCCCCCTCCCCCCTTCATCCTACCTTTTCGACTCTTTCTTCTCCTCCTTCTGCTATTCTTCTTCTGCTTCAGATAGAGGAAACAGTAACTGTTAAGGTGTTATCGTCCCGAATTCAAAGAGAGAAGGAAGACAGGATAGGAGATAGCCAGCCGTTCCGAGAACGAACATTATCCGTTCCAGATTGAATCCGCCCCAAATCCCAAGTCCAACACTCTAGCCCCAACAGCTTGAAAGGGAATTTGCTCCCTCCCTAAACCAATCCCTGTGGACAAACGTCCTAACCAGCTAAAAGTGAAAAGAAAGGGAAAAAAAGGTAAGTATGAAGGGAAAAAATAAAATAAAAACATAACATTTTGTGGATCATTTGAAACATGTGGTGCACCCAACGTATTTGGTGGGGTAAAAAAAAGTAGGGACAGTGGGGGGTAAAGTACACCCAGGGTAAGATGTGAGGGGTAAAAAAGTAGGGGTACCTAGTGGTGGTAAAATTTATTCAACGAACAAAGCGAGTTATAAGGTAGGAGCACTCTACCATCACGTCACGTCACGTGAGCTCATGCGGAGTCAGAAAGATGGAGTTCAAAGTTTTCAAATAACATTGTAAATAATCTCGTTCAGAACAGCTATGTGATAGTAGTGTGGCTGTCCTGAACGAAATTACCTACAATATTATGGGAAAACTTTGAAGCTTTGAACTACATCTTTCTGACTCCCCGTGACTTCACGTGACGTGGTAGTAGTGTGGCTGTCCTGAACGAAATTACCTACAATATTATGGGAAAACTTTGAACTACGTCTTTCTGTGACTCCCCATGAGCTCACATGACGTGACGTGATTAACGGTAGTGTGTTTCTACCTTATAACTATGTTCCTTATTACTTTCCTTTTTAAAATTCAAGTTAAGAGTACAATAACTTTATGCATTTCGTTACTCCATCTCTCTCTCTCTCTCTCTCTCTCTCTCTCTCTCTCTCTCTCTCTCTCTCTCTCTCCGAAACGGAGGTATTTTCTCTCGACAAGAGGAATCTGTGCGGAGTGGGAAGTGCGGGGTTGCGGAGTGGGAATTGTGGGGCGGGGGAGTGTTGGTTTGCGGAGTGCGGGGAGTGCTGGTTTTGCGGAGTGGGGGAGTGCGGAGTGTGTTGTGGATACACACGGACGATACTTAGGGTAATCTGAGTAATTAGATTTGTTTTACATGAGTGCCGAGGTCGGACCCTTGGTGGCGTGATAAAGGCGATTAAGGTACTAATAGGAGTAATGCTGTGTCTTTATAATGTGCTTTGTATACTGTGTAATCTGCTATGTATAGATACTGTGGAATGTGCTATGTATAATGTACTGTGCTGTGCAATGTACCTATAATGGTTGTACTGGCTTAAATAGACAAGGGAACATTAATCTTCTGCCCGGCGCGGCGGCGTGTAAAACTTAACATAACAGAGCCTACCGCTTACAAGCATAGGCATCAGTTGAATTTTGAATCTGCAGAAGACAGCGCAGCGACGACTGCACGTTAAAAGCACCAGTTTGCAATGGATCACTGGAAGAGCAACGTTACGCGTGGTTGGTATCTGGATAAGTAACCATCATATGGGTAATCGCATGCTGCTGGCTTTTCCGGGCTCTACTCAGGCTGGATATTTGGATAAGATTAATTGATTTGAAGAGGGGAGTGCAGGTAGCCGAATGGAGGTCCTAACTGTGAGCATTCCGCGTTTAAGGTGTTGTTATCTTTCCACAGAAACACCTGGAACCACAACGAAATTCCGCGAAGAGTCTTCCCGTTTCGAACACTATATGCATCCCCGGGGATTTTCCCATCTCCCGTATTTACGTTCCGAGAACAGAAAAGAACCATAACACTACATCAAAAACGTGTGAGGGGGGTCATTAGAATAATGTATTGTGTACTTGAAAATGAGAAAATATTGCGCTGTTTCTCCACCGCACCTTACGCCGTCGCGCCGTGCCGCGAACTAGCGGTGCTCCGCTACTTCCCCAAGACTAGATGAGAGGGAGAGGAGAGTGTGGGAATTTTGATTTTGAAATCACAGATCTGAGTATAGTGATCGAATGATTTTGTGGCATTGTGGCTGAATATTGTCTAACTTGGAATCCTTTGATTTCTATCAATAAAAAGCTTTGAATTGAATAAAATCTTGCTAACATCTGAAAAGGAAACGTACAGGTTTGTCTACCTTGGAGTGTAGGATTACCAGGACTAAATTTACAACACCATAATTAAGGAAGGTTTTATTCATTTTATGGGTCAAATCTGTGATGTCCCTCTGCAGTATTTGAGCTAACAAGACAAGAGGGTTATCAACTCATCATAATTACAGATAATCCGCGCTTTCATCTGAACAACAACAACTGCCCTTACCTAGGGGGTTAATTTAACCCAAACAATAACAAGAGTAGAGGGTCATCAACTCATCATAATTACAGATAATCCGCGCTTTCATCTGAACAACAACAACTGCCCTTACCTAGGGGGTTAATTTAACCAAACAAGACAAGAGGGTCGAGGGTCATCAACTCATCATAATTACAGATAATCCGCGCTTTCATCTGAACAACAACAACTGCCCTTACCTAGGGGGTTAATTTAACCCAAACAAAAGAACAGCATGCTTCAACTAAAAAGCAAAAGTTGCAACATTGTTTGGTTGGGAAAATACTTTGGGTAGAAAATTGCAAGGATTCGCACAAAGTTATGTTTCACTGAGGGTGAACTCTGACCCTTATCCCTTATTAATACCAGCCGTTTTTTTATATCTTTTTTTCCCTTTGATCTTTTTTTCCCTAACTTTCCACTTGAAAGCACTCTTGGCCTCTACTGGAACACCTAAAATCTGGAGTAATTTCTCTCTCGCTGGCCTTTTGGATTCTTTTGATGTGTGGAGTTGGCGAATCTAACCTGTTAACGAGCTTTTCTGCTATGAGTGGAAAGAGGAAGATGTGAAGAGGACAAATTGAGATTCGTTATAATGTTTGTGGTTGAGATTCGTTATACCTATTGAGGTTTGTCGAAACTTTAAGCTCTGTAAAGTGAATGAAGGCACGATTGAGGACAAATTACTGATCCCTCCAAATAGTGTAACCTCAAGACATGTGTATTGTGCACATGACGGTATACGGAAACCCTTTTTCAGGCACATTTGACCAATTTCCAGTGATTCAGCTTTTTCAGGCAAGAAATTTGTCACGTTTTGAAATGTTCGTGATGACGGTATACGGAAACCCTTTTTTAGGCACATTTGACCAATTTCCAGTGATTCAGCTTTTTCAGGCAAGAAATTTGTCACGTTTTGAAATGTTCGAGTGAGACAAACAAGACAGGGATTTGTCTCGTCAGAGAACAAACTTAGTATGCCTTTTGTCTTGTCAGAGAACAAACTTAGTATGTCTTTTGTCTTGTCAGAGAACAAACTTAGTATGCCTTTTGTCTTGTCAGAGAACAAACTTAGTATGCCTTTTGTCTTGTCAGAGACAGGGCCGGATTACCCATAAGGCAGAATGGCAGACTGCCACGGGCCCCGCGCTTTTGGGGGCCCCGCGCTTTAAGGACTTACACTAGATATTATGGGTTTTTTCTAAAAAAAAAAATCGCCTGCGGCGCTGAAAAATTTACTTTTGGTGGGACTGGATTTCTCAAGATTGTGGACCAAAATTTTCAAAAATTTGCTAACTAGGCTGGCTTGAATAAGGTTAATCGATGTGAAGAGGGGACTATGAGGTGTGAGCATTCCGCGTTTAAGGTGGTGTTATCTTTCCACAGAAACACCTAGAATCACAGCGAAATTTCGCGAATACCGCTACCGTTTCGAGTACTATGCATCCCCCGGGATTTTCCCATCTCCCACAGTATTTACGTTCCGAGAACAGAAAAGAACCATAACACTACATCAAAAACGTGTGAGGGGGGTCATTAGAATAATGTATTGTGTACTTGAAAATGAGAAAATATTGCGCTGTTTCTCCACCGCACCTTACGCCGTCGCGCCGTGCCGCGAACTAGCGGTGCTCCGCTACTTCCCCAAGACTAGATGAGAGGGAGAGGAGAGTGTGGGAATTTTGATTTTGAAATCACAGATGTGAGCTTAGTGATCGACTGACTCTGTGGCATCGTGGCTAAAAATGATGTACTTAAAAAGTAGAATCCGAGGATTTCAAGCAATAAAAAGCCTTGAATAATCGTAAAATCTTGCTAACATCTCAAAAGGAAACATTTGTCTACCTTGGAGTATAGGATTACCAGGACTACATTTGCATCAAAATCACCCATCATTAAGGTTTTATTCATTTTATGGGTCAAATCTGTGATGTCCCTCTTTCATAAAAGAAGAGTTAGAGACAAATTTATTTTCTACCACTCCATGGTTAAAGTCGCTCTGAGTAAAGTCTCTAAGACGAATTCTTTATTTTATACATTATCTTACTGTCGGCTCCAGAGAATCTGTAAACCCAGGCTATGGGCTTACACTCTTACACTGTCACAAAATACCAAGGTTCCCGCTTTCATCGAGACGCCCCATATCAGGCGTCGCTCCTCTATTTTGTCTCGTACCTATATTACCCATCTCCTTTCTTACCTTTTTTTTTAATGCTGGCTTCAAGATTCATTTACATAAGGAGACTGAAAAATGTCCATGCTGGGGGGTGAGACGGGGGAAATGGAACCCCGTCTGAAATGATGTCGAGTTTTTTTTTTTTTTTTTTTTTCATGTTTGCCAGGTTTGGCTGGGGAAAATGGAATAAATCTAGATTTGTAGCGGCGTGCGGCGATAGCAAGTTGAATGCATCCGTTCCGAATAGATAATTGAAGATGAAGGATTGTCTGTTCCGAATAGATAATTGAAGGATTGTCCGTTCCGAATAGATAATTGAAGGATTGTCTGTTCCGAATAGATGATTGAAGGATTGTCTGTTCCGAATAGATAATTGAAGGATTGTCTGTACTCTAGAATTCTATGTAGGTATATATAGAACACTATTATTCTTCTAATTTTCTAAAATTGTGTTTAAGATACATATCTAATTATTATTATTTTGAATGCCTACTTAATATTCAAGAGTAAAAACAAGATACCTAATAATGAAATGAGATCAAATTTGCTGAGATATTCTTACATCGAGAAAACAAGAAAAAGGAAGAGAGGAAGACAAGTGAAAGAAGACGAAGACGAAGAAGAAGACGAAGAAGAAGGAGAAAAATAACCAGAGAACAAATTTGTGTTTTCCGAAGAAACCCAAGCCTCACTGGAGAGCAAGAATATCTTGAGAAGAAAAAATAATATTAAGAGAAGAAGAAGCAGAAAATGAAGAAAAAGAAGAAGAAAGAGGAGGAGAGCAACAAGGAAGGCAGGACGAAGAAGAAGAAGAAGAAGAAGAAGAAGCAGCAGAAAAAGAACAAGCAGGGCGAGCAAGATAAAGAAGAAGAAGAAGAAGAAGAAGAAGAAGAAGAAGAAGAAGAAGAAGAAGAAGATGAAGACGAAGACGAAGAAGGAGAAAAATAACCAGAGAACAAATTTGTGTTTTCCGAAGAAACCCAAGCCTCACTGGAGAGCAAGAATATCTTGAGAAGAAAAAATAATATTAAGAGAAGAAGAAGAAGAAGAAGAAGAAGAAGCAGAAAAAGAAGAAGAAAGAGGAGGAGAGCAACAAGGAAGGCAAGACGAAGAAGAAGCAGAAAAAGAACAAGCAGGGCGAGCAAGATAAAGAAGAAGAAGAAGAAGAAGAAGAAGAAGAAGAAGAAGAAGAAGAAGAAGAAGAAGAAGAAGAAAAGAGAAGATGAAGAAGCGAGGAAAATTATGTACGACTACAAGAAAATCATTTTCAGCCCCTCTCTGCCTCTCAGAAGGAGAAAAATAACCAGAGAACAAATTTGTGTTTTCCAAAGAAACCCAAGCCTCACTGGAGAGCAAGAATATCTTGAGAAGAAAAAATAATATTAAGAGAGGAAGAAGAAGCAGAAAATGAAGAAAAAGAAGAAGAAAGAGGAGGAGAGCAACAAGGAGGGGCAGGACGAAGAAGAAGCAGAAAAAGAACAAGCAGGGCGAGCAAGATAAAGAAGAAGAAGAAAAGAGAAGATGAAGAAGCGAGGAAAATTATGTACGACTACAAGAAAATCATTTTCAGCCCCTCTCTGCCTCTCATTCCTCCTTCTCCTCTTTTCATCCCCCCCCTCTTTCTCCCCCTCCCTCCGTCTCTCCCAAGCCCAGCCTCTTAGCTTGAATAAGCATTGATAAGGAAAGGGAATTTGTATGTTAAAATGAATGGAACGGAGCGACAGAATGGAAAGAAAGAAAGAGAAGAAGGAGGAGAAGAGGAGAAGTAAGGGGAGTAAAAGGGGGGAAAAGAGAGGGGGGGAAGAAAATAGAACATCTACTTGTGGGACAAAGAATGATGATTACCTACTCTCCTTTTCCCTCCCTCTTTCTCTTCTCTCCCTCCCTTTTTTTCTCCCTCTCTCCCTTGCCTCTTTCTCCTTCGGATTTTTTCCATCTACTTTTTCGTTCGGGGAAGGGTGGTGAAAATGGGGACTCTTGGAAAATTTGGGCCTCATAAAAGAAGAGTTAGAGACAAATTTATTTTCTGCCACTCCATGGTTAAAGTCGCTCTGAGTAAAGTCTCTAAGACGGATTCTTTATTTTCTCAGGTTATACATTATCTTACTCTCGGCTCCAGAGAATCTGTAAACCCAGGCTATGGGCTTACACTCTTACACTGTCACAATTTACCAAGGTTCCCGCTTTCATCGAGACGCCCCATATCGGGCGTCGCTCCTCTATTTTGTCTCGTACCTATATTACCCATCTCCTTTCTTACCTTTTTTTTTAATGCTAGCTTCAAGATTCATTTACATGAGGAGACTGAAAAATGTCCATGCTGGGGGTGAGACGGGGGAAATGGAACCCCGTCTGAAATGATGTCGAGTTTTTTTTTTTTTTTATTTTATTTTTTTGCATGTTGCCAAGTTTAGCAAGAATATTTTCGTCGAATCATCACGCGAACTTTTCGGAAACATCAGGGTTGGTTTTTCATAATTCCAAATGCTTTTTTTTTTTTTTTTTTTTTTTTTTTTTTTTTTTTATTTGGAATAATAATTCAGTCATATTAATGTTTCACTGGTTTACTGTTTAGGTATCCTCTTTTTGCCATAGAATACTTCTAGGGACGGTACGGTGAAATTTAATTCGATGCTGGAATTTCAATTTGTGCATCTTTTAGTTTTTAGTATTTCGATTAATAAAGTTAGAAATTTTACCAAGATTTCCTACATGAAAACTTAATGGTATGAGAGCAGGTATGTTTTGTTCTAAATTGTTTTGTTGAAGAACAATAATAAATTTTAAAGACATCTTGAGTGAAGTCCATGATATCGGACATGCATAATGACATTGGAGTCATGTCAAAGTCTAACTGAATGACTAAACTGACCTATCTACTTAATTTATTTGATACAACATCTATTCATGGACATTATCAAGCTTGTGAAGGGTAATGTTCGGAACTGATAAATTGGTACCAGTCTCTCTTGAACTCATCAACCTAAATGTCATACACTACTTTTTTAACTAAAAACATCTGAATCAAGCTTGTGAACGCGGCCTTGAAATATTACATCCATCTCTCTTTTTCTCATCCTTCGTCACATTTTTCTCTCCCTCCCTCCAGTCTCACCTCTGTCTCCTCTCTCCTCTCTCTCTTCTTTCTCTCTCTCTCGTCCTATATCTTTCTTCCCACCCCCTCCCATGTATTTTTTTCTAACTCAATGTAAAGTCTTTTGTTGTTATAATGCATAATAATTTCATGTTCTATCCATACCAATCTCGCTTTCCTATTTGTGTTATATTCCCCCCCATACCATCAAAACATTCTTCATGTCCTCTCTCTCTCTCCCTCTCCCTCTCTCTCTCTTTCTCTCTCTCTCTCTCATTTCCTTCACCCAATCTACTCCCTAACTTTTCCTCTCTCTCTCTTTCTCCCTCCCTACTTCACTCCTACTCCTCATGTATAGTCCTTCTTTGTTTTTCGTCCTCTCGCTCTCTAGGTCTCTCTTTCTCTCTCTTATTCATATATTTATCTTTCTCCCTCCTCATGTTATAGCATGTTATATTTTTCTCAAGCCTTTCATACCCCATAGTATAGATTCATACTATGTACATAATACTCATATGTATATTATGTTACTAAGTAGTATGTATGTACATATTATTTTATGTTACACATATTATCTAAGTAGGTACTTGTATGTATATACATAATATATCTAAGTATTTCCATTATGTTAAATGTATGGCGTATTACATTATAAACACAAGTATTACACGAACGCGAAGTATTACAATGTTCTCCCTTAAACTGCTCTAAGTCGCAGGGATTAATGAAAAACACAACATAGCGCTTAAACTAAATGCTTTATAGTCAGAGGCGTGGAGTAGATTTCCAAAAGGGGAAGCTATATGTACAGTTTTAAACCCATAAAACAGTGGTGTAGTTTTCGAAAGCCCCAACCGAAGGTTTTCGCCTGTTAGCCCCCTGGGTCAACCATTTGACTGGGGGATGCTCCAAATTATAAAGGCCCCTGAATGTGACCCTGTGCGGCCCCTAAATTTCCAGGGCCCCTCCGCACTGCGGAATCTGCGGGGGTAGGATACACGACATCAATGACGTATACAGTATGCCGATCTGCCGGAGGTCTTAGAATCCAGGTTGAATAATCACTTGTATTACTATTTTCGGTAGGTACCTAAGGGGTTAAATGTGGTCTTAGAATCCAGGTTAAATAATCACTTATATTACTATTTTCGGTAGGTACCTAAGGGGTTAAATGTGGTCTTAGAATCCAGGTTGAATAATCACTTATATTACTATTTTCGGTAGGTACCTAAGCGGTTATATTTTTTTTTTTTTTTTTTTTTTTTAATTAATTATTGCTGGCCCTCAGCCGGTGGTGTTTATTTGTTACCATAGCATGGAACAGTTTAGGACATTGGGATGACGAGGTCTCTGTGGAGCCCCTTAGCGTATACTTAATTTCATCCTTATGCAGCTCTCACTCTTCAAGGATATAAAGTCTTATAATACTCTTACCCTTTTGTCTAAGCCTAGACTTTAGTTCTCTCATCTACGCCCCTCGACCTCTTCCCATGATCTTTCTTTACATACTAACATGAACGAAGGAGCAAGAGCGCACATTACCATGACTATGAACAAAACTATTCCTTCCCACGGCCCAAGAGCTAGGGCATCCATTGATAGGAGAAATTGCGAACTTTATGATCCCATAGGCTAAATAATAATAAAAATTTATATATTAAAACTAATTCTTCTAGCCACTCTCCGGAGTACAAACTCGGAATGTCGCTAATTTATACGTCCGGAATCATCATGTGCGAAATACATAGGTGTCGGTAACCAGCACACACACCAGACACACAGACACGACAGGACTTTTGTTTTATAGAGCTCTTGCCATTTCGTCGGATCTCTGAACTTTAAACCAACATCGACAGTTTTACACTGTTCCTACGCTGTGCTTTGAAGAACCAATTCTGGCCACGTTGCCAACCGCCGTAAAATGGCGAAAAACCGGCCAAAAGCCACATTAAATGTTATAGAGCCCTTGCCATTATTCGGATCTCTGAACTTTAAAACCATACATCAAGTATTCACACTGTTCCCACGTTGTGTTTTGCAAACCAACTCTACCAACGACGGCGACCGCCATAAAACTGACGAAAACCTGTCTAAAAGCTGGCTAAAACCCACCAAAAGTCGATATCGCTGTGTTTTGCCAATCTCTTAACACTTTTTCAATCCGATTTTTCTTGTGAGTTTATTCCGTAGTAAGTTATCCTATTCCTCTTTCAGCACACCTACAAGTGTGGTCTAAAAAAAACTCTTACCAATTTAGTTAGAAGAGATACCAGTATATATTTATTTTTACCCAAATAC
>NW_007380046.1:31632-32108 GCF_000475195.1 Diaphorina citri
AGTAAACTTTATAGACCCGATATAATCCAAATATCGTCTATCTATCATACTACCTATCAATCCCCTTATCTCAGACTATCAGTCAAACCCCGTGTATCGGACGATACACACAGTACGTAGTAAGTCAAAGGGATAACAGACGTTACTCCCAAGAGTGTACATAGTCACTCTCATCGTTAGACGGAAGGTCTAACCGGCCGGTGTCATAAGGCTACACCTATCAACAGGCTCTGGCCTGGCACCGCCACCAGTTTATTCTATAAACGCACTTACCTATACGTACTTTACCAAAATTATCCAAATCAAACTAGTCTACATCCGTATTCATACTACCTACCTAATCCGTTACCCCTCCGTCGGGTTTATAAAATTACAAAACTCATACAAGGGACGATAATCAAACGTGAGGTAAACTCCCTCTTGCGCTTTCTCCTAATTCACTCCCCTAAACGGAAGGCCTAATAAACCTTTCCAAA
>NW_007380047.1:0-759 GCF_000475195.1 Diaphorina citri
AGGTACATAGGTATTCTTTAACCACGATCGAATAAACTGCGGCCTAAAAAATTCCCGGAGGGACGGACCCAGCTTGTTCCAATTCAACAGCAATGAGCATGACTATGTTCAGCTTTTTTTTTCTTTCAGAATACCTACCTAAGTAGGTACTCAAGTACAAGAAATCCAAATTGAATTTTCTAAATGGCTTTTTTCCAGCTTCACCAACTCATGAAATAGATTTTACCCTTTTTAAGTCCATAACTTCTAACCAATCAATGCCTTAAATATTCCATTTTCCCTGAACTCCATACCTTCTTATTTTTTTCTCCTCCCTCTATCTCCTTTCTCGCCCTTCTCAAGGTAACTTAAATCGTTAATACAATGCTCGCACTAATTGTCTGAAGGGAAGTAGGAGTAATTAGACACATTTATCCAACTTGAACTTACAGATTAGACATTTACTTACAATTAGAACTCACACTGTGATTAATAATATGTAGAGGAGAGAGGGAGAGGGAGAAAGAGGAAGAAAAGGAGAGAGAAAGAGATTAAAAACAGAGGGAGAGTAAAAATCACGTGAAAAGAGAGAGAATAAGGGGAAAAGAGCTCTAGAGTCATAGAAAGAGATAGGAGAGAAGAAAAGTAGAGGGAGAGAGAGAGAGAGAGAGAGAGAGAGAGAGAGAGAGAGAGAGCGAGCGAGGCTCTTTACGTTCGGGTCGTTCAAATTTTAACGCGGGGAGGAAAGAAGTAGTGAAAGTATTGATCAAGAGAGAGAGA
>NW_007380047.1:2711-4606 GCF_000475195.1 Diaphorina citri
AGCAGACGCACTACCAACTAAGCTAACTAGGCTGGCCCGTTTGCGCTCTAATCTCTATGTTTACAGTACCTAAAAATTACTTAAATAAGTTAAAAAGCACAACATCTACCTACGTACTTATAGTTATTCAAAGTTAATTTAAAAGATCATTCAAATCTTATGTAGAAGGTATAATGTAAATCTTTTGCTTTCACTTTTTGAGACTCATTTAAGGAAATGAGCTGATTCGTAGCAAACGAGAGCCCAAGAAGGGCGACAAAGATCAAAACAAACCCAAAAACCATCACCAATTACTTTGAAAACTTCATAAATCAGTCAAGAATAAAACGGGATATAAGGTCGTTTACACCGATAGTAAAACCTTGTATAAATAAACAAATACTAAGAAAATTTTCGGCACATGTTCAATGAAAAGAAAGGGACCGGATCAAATATCATAGGGCCCGATTCGGTTCTTTTTTACCCTTGACCTAAGGTGGTCGTCAATGAATGGCCATTTTTCAAAACACTTAACAGTACAGAAAATGGTCCTTTTTCAATAGGCCTCATTTCCTGTCCCTATAGTTATCCCTTCTACTGGAACTAAGAGGTTGACGTCAAATCATTTTATTACCCACTAAGAAACGAGAATTTTATGTTCATTTGAAATCAAGGATAAATGGATCGTTTATCGTACGGGACCGATACAATACACTTGTTAGGATGTGTCAGAGATGGGCAAACTGGGACCAAGAAATGACAAACGGTTTTCAAATCGGGTCAACTGTTTTAAG
The DNA here is from genome assembly GCF_000475195.1 of Diaphorina citri. Classification (NCBI taxonomy): domain Eukaryota; kingdom Metazoa; phylum Arthropoda; class Insecta; order Hemiptera; family Psyllidae; genus Diaphorina; species Diaphorina citri. The sequence continues at coordinate 3,485 of NW_007380047.1, forward strand.
CTTTTAGGGAATCACTTGCCATGCCCGTTCAGAAAAACCGATCAAGAGTTCTGGTGAAACAATCAAAATTCAAAACCGTTGAATAAAACTTTTAAAATAAAAACTTGATTTGACACTTCTTTCGTTCAATTTGAAACAAACCAGATTTCAAGGTTTCTCCTTTCTTCACAATAAAATCCAAGCACATTGCAGGAGAATTAACTAGCTGTGTTTTACACTGTTTTTATTAAAGGTCAACCCGACATCCCTGCTAGTCCCTAAAAGACAATGGGAACAGTTTATATGAAAACCATAAATTCTCATTAAACCCAATAAGAGTCAAATCTCTATTTAATTTGGTTTTATGACCCTGTACTGGGGGCCGCCAAGGATAGTTTCAATTGCTCGAAGTGTCCATGTGATTTCCAATTCGCTTTGTTTCCCTAATCCCCGTCCCTCGTTCTAAGATCTTAATTGAGCGATTGAATTTTATTAAGAAAATTAAATTTGAAAATTCGAAGATATTTCTTCGTTTGGAAAATTTAAATAGAATATTAGATGTGCATTAGAAGAAAATGCGCAATTTAAAATTTGACAGAGCTTGTTAAACGAAAAATATTTCATCTCAACTAAGTACGAGCTTCTTCTTTTATTAATGTTTATTTTTATTTGAAAAATTAAATTAAGCAATCTGTCAGAAGGTCAATATTGTACATTGTAGCATGAATTCCCATTTCTTATTCGAATAGATTTCATCAAAACTTAAGCAGTAAGCTCAGTAAGAATTAAGAAACTGGAATGTAGAACGCAGAAAAAGAAATTAAGTTAAGAGAAAATAAACAAAGACCAGCAGGGAAGAAAAATGAGAAAAGATCCTAAAGTTGAAAAATAAGTAGGGGTACTTAATTAGATAAATAAAATACTTAACTTTCTCAAGCAGATACTTACGAAAACAAAACAAGATTTTGTAAGAGAATACGGACTTGATCCATTTTCATTTTGAACTGCAAAATGAGTTACAGAAATAGGATACACTCTATGTAAAGCAGCATCTACAGCTACACTCTAGTGTAGATCTGTAGATGAACCTTACTGTAATGAACAGAGCTCGGGAAATGTCATATTGCCATGGCGTCATACTAT
>NW_007380047.1:4783-32215 GCF_000475195.1 Diaphorina citri
TATGCTCTTACCTAATTAAAAGCTTTACATCAAAAAGGCCCCCAGTGGTTTACTGGAGGACTCAAAGGAGTATAAATTATACAGAGAGAAGAGAAAGAAGGGTTTGGAGTTAAAGAAAAAAGGTCAGGGAAGATTTTTCTCTCCAAGGCTTTTTGCTTTGTCTTTTCAACTCTTTTCATCGCCTCTCTCCGTCTTTCTCTCTCTCTCCCTTTTCCTCTCTCTAGCTCTTTTTCTTTCTCCCTTTCTTCCTCTTTCTTGTCCTTTCCCTTCCTCCTCTCTCTCTCTCTCTCTCTCCCTTCCTGCTCTCTCTCTCTCCCCCTCCCTCCCTTCTCTTCCTCTTTCTTTATCTCTTTTTTTTCTCTCCGTTTCTTCCTCTTTCTTGTCCTTTCCCCCCTCCTCTCTCTTTCCCTTCCTGTTCCTCTCTTCCTACATTTACTTATCTTGTTATAAAACTGAATGAACTCAAAAGTCTCCTGAGTATACTATGTTCATTGTGCCCTACCTACCTACATATTATACCTATGTATAACTTCTTACAGTAGAACCCCGATTTTATGAACCTCGGTTATATGAACTCGAAAATCCGAGCTTTATATTTATTTTTTACTCGAAAATTGGATATTTTCTGATTATTCGAACAAAAATTTCCGATTTTTTATTTAGCCTCACAAAAATTGTAAACAATAATGCTAATATGAACATACATATTTTGTTATTTTAGTTACATAGCATATCACTAAAAGGACAAAAAAAATATCAATAGATGAGCATTTACTGTCGAAAATTGGCCGTGTTTTCTAATGTAACCCCGATTATATGAACTTTTATATAAAACCCCGATTTTATGAACTATACCCTTGGTCCCAATTAGTTCATAAGATCGGGGTTCTACTGTACTACATATATCCTACCTAGTGGATAGATAGGTACTTTTTTGCTGTACATAAGTACGTAACATAGGTATGTAAATATAATACAGGTAGGTAGTATGTATGTAGGTATGATAGAACATGTAACATTCTACCAACGCTTCAGAGTTTTTTACGTTTTTTCTCTCCTTTCATTTCTCAAGAGTTGTTCAACTTTTCTAGTTCCGTGCCTACCTAGTGGATAGATAGGTACTTTTTTGCTGTACATATGTAACATTGTAACATAGGTAGGTAAATATAATACAGGTAGGTAAGTAGTATGTATATGTAGGTATGATAGAACATGTAACTGATGTAACATTCTACCAACGCTTCAGAGTTTTTTACGTTTTTTCTCTCCTTTCATTTCTCAAGAGTTGTTCAACTTTTCTAGTTCCGTGTTAACCTAATTTTTATCTCCTTCCCTCTCTCCTTCATTTTCTCTCCCAGTCTCTCTGTACCTTACTCTCTCTTCTCCTCTCTTTTCCTCCAGGTTCTTTCTTGCTTATCTTTCAGATTTCTCTCCTGTTTCTTTCCCTTTCCGTCACTTACTTCATCATCTTCTTTTCTACTTCTATACTCGTATACATATTTATCTACAGTATGTTGAATATGTTAAGTATTTTAGCTATAGGGGGTAAGTACATAAGTATTGGGTATTATGTCCCTTCTTTTTGGTCTCTTGGAGCTATATTTCCCAGTAGGTATGTACCTAATATCTGCACTTTCTATAAGCAGTATAAACCAGCGCTTTTTAGGTCGATCGAGATTGTCTAAAGCACGTCCACACTATAAACATTCTTTTATATTCCACCCAAATCCTTTGATACCACCTACATTGCTTTATATGGGTTCCAGTCGATATCGTTCGTTATGTATCGGCTTGGGTCGACCGTAGTTTAGACACACCTTTAGATATTTCAGTGTCTTTATCTATTTGAATTGAAAAGAATTCCACATTAGTACCTACCTACATTACCCAGGTACCTACTTTATAAGCTGACCAGGGGCCTGTTCCACGAATTACTCTCCAGTAAGTAGTAGGTACCCAGTTCTCACTGTTTAGGTACTCGATGTGTAGAAAATATGGACAAACGACGTTTTTCCTGCACTTGGAGTAGGTACCTACCTCTACAAAATGAGCAGGGACTGCAAATATGTTAGTGGAACAGGGCCAGTTAGTTAGGGGGGGGGGGGAAATGTAGGTGGCACTAAAGGTTTACCTATCAGCCCACTCTGGCTGACATTAGGTATAGCTGCTGTAAATTACACATACCTACCTACTTGTTTGTTCTTTTGAACTCTATGTGGTTCATATCACTCACACCATAGTTTTCTCTGTGTACAGAATAGGAAAAGTTATACTTACAAAGATATTTTCAAACTCTTTGAAGTGGCATACGTTAGATCTTTTGTACTTATGTGTGACAAGCTTGTGGTTTTTGTATGATTTACAAAGTAGAAACCCCTTTGTAAAAGATCTTGTATGAATTTAACGAGTGAAAAGTATTGCCACAAAAAAAAGAGAGGTAAGACTTTACTTTTACTTTTGCTTGCTGCCCTCTTCCTCCCTATTTTTAGTCCGTCCTTCCTTTATTATTACTAATAATAAAAGGTATAGTGGACGGACTATTGTATTCGCTTCGGTGTCGTCTGTTGGAAAAATTGACAAAAGGTTCGACGTTTTAGGAGCAAATCTTGTGTTGACCCAGCATCCTAAATGGGAAGTATTGAATTTGGTTTCTTCTCTCTTATCTGATGTGAGACATAGTTTAGGATGGGCATGCTACAACAGAAAATCTTAAAGTTCAATGTACTAGATATGAAACAAGAAGAATGAGAAGTCTTTCGTTAAATAGACCTCAGATGATTTTCGGCCGTGATTTCCTTATAGGTAATGTTGATAAATATGTGACCAAAGTCAGGTACAAAATAGGCTATAACTTTGCCTCTAGAAACACCCTGTATACAGAGAAACATTCTCTGGAGAATTGAGAAATACAAGCAATAAAAAAATGATAAAAATCATGTCGGTACCACCTTAGGAATGGAGGAATTGCAATGATAATGAGCATCATAAACTGCAATAAAACAAATTCCCGACTCCATATGTCACCATAACGGTGAACCATGTTCTAATTAGGAATGCGCTGAAAATTGCATGTGAATCACGAACGTTAAATAATGTACATTAGTATTCAGCTTGTTTTGCGAATTCCAGGGAGAATACAAGTGTTAATTTGAACTTCCTACTTGTGTATTGGTGACAATGTCAGGAAAATAATTTATTGTCATTCATTATTACCAGAGCCCGGTAGAATATGGCACTAATATGATCCTCCCTTACTGGTGAATTTATTTTGAGAATCAACCACAGAAAAACATAGTAATTTAAGATTACAAGGCAAACACCTCGTCAAATCTGTCTCCAGCTGGGAAGGTCCCCTCCACACTTGCCCCATTCCCGCGCTGGACGGCCAAACCAATCCTTTGGTAGAGGAAGGATTTCGCCTTCACGTCACCAATATGGCACTTAGTTTGCCGAATTATTTATGACACTAATTTTTTCAAGACATGGCGAAAAAACTCTTTTCATGCAATGCAAAGGCGTTTCTCTAAATTTGGCTAAAATATGGCAAAATACATAGTATGACGCCATGGCAATATGACATTTCCCGAGCTCTGTTCATTACAGTAAGGTTCATCTACAGATCTACACTAGAGTGTAGCTGTAGATGCTGCTTTACATAGAGTGTATCCTATTTCTATAACTCATTTTGCAGTTCAAAATGAAAATGGATCAAGTCCGTATTCTCTTACAAAATCTTGTTTTGTTTTCGTAAGTATCTGCTTGAGAAAGTTAAGTATTTTATTTATCTAATTAAGTACCCCTACTTATTTTTCAACTTTAGGATCTTTTCTCATTTTTCTTCCCTGCTGGTCTTTGTTTATTTTCTCTTAACTTAATTTCTTTTTCTGCGTTCTACATTCCAGTTTCTTAATTCTTACTGAGCTTACTGCTTAAGTTTTGATGAAATCTATTCGAATAAGAAATGGGAATTCATGCTACAATGTACAATATTGACCTTCTGACAGATTGCTTAATTTAATTTTTCAAATAAAAATAAACATTAATAAAAGAAGAAGCTCGTACTTAGTTGAGATGAAATATTTTTCGTTTAACAAGCTCTGTCAAATTTTAAATTGCGCATTTTCTTCTAATGCACATCTAATATTCTATTTAAATTTTCCAAACGAAGAAATATCTTCGAATTTTCAAATTTAATTTTCTTAATAAAATTCAATCGCTCAATTAAGATCTTAGAACGAGGGACGGGGATTAGGGAAACAAAGCGAATTGGAAATCACATGGACACTTCGAGCAATTGAAACTATCCTTGGCGGCCCCCAGTACAGGGTCATAAAACCAAATTAAATAGAGATTTGACTCTTATTGGGTTTAATGAGAATTTATGGCCTAATGCACATCTAATATTCTATTTCAATTTTCCAAACGAAGAAATATCTTCAAATTTACGAATTTAATTTTCCTAATAAAATCCCATCGCTTAATTAAGATCTTAGAACGAGGGACGGGGATTAGGGAAACGAAGCGAATTGGAAATCACATGGACACTTCGAGCAATTAAAACTATCCTTGGCGGCCCCCAGTACAGGGTCATAAAACCAAATTAAATAGAGATTTGACTCTTATTGGGTTTAATGAGAATTTATGGCTTTCATATAAACTGTTCCCATTGTCTTAAGGGACTAGCAGGGGTGTCGGGTTCACCTGTAATAAAAACAGTGTAAAACACAGCTAGTTAATTCTCCTGCAATGTGCTTGGATTTTATTATGAAGGAAGGAGAAACCTCGAAATCTGGTTTGTTTCAAATTGAACGAAAGAAGTGTCAAATCAAGTTTTTATTAAAAGTTTTATTCAACGGTTTTGAATTTTGATTGTTTCACCAGAACACTTGATCGGTTTTTCTGAACGGGCATGGCAAGTGATTCCCTAAAAGCTTAAAACAGTTGACCCGATTTGAAAACCGTTTGTCATTTCTTGGTCCCAGTTTGCCCATCTCTGACACATCCTAACAAGTGTATTGTATCGGTCCCGTACGATAAACGATCCATTTATCCTTGATTTCAAATGAACATAAAATTCTCGTTTCTTAGTGGGTAATAAAATGATTTGACGTCAACCTCATAGTTCCAGTAGAAGGGATAACTATAGGGAGAGGAAATGAGGCCTATTGAAAAAGGACCATTTTCTGTACTGTTTAGTGTTTTGAAAAATGGCCCTTTATTGACGACCACCTTAGGTCAAGGGTAAAAAAGAACCGAATCGGGCCCTATGATATTTGATCCGGTCCCTTTCTTTTCATTGAACATGTGCCGAAAATTTTCTTAGTATTTGTTTATTTATACAAGGTTTTACTATCGGTGTAAACGACCTTATATCCCGTTTTATTCTTGACTGATTTATGAAGTTTTCAAAGTAATTGGTGATGGTTTTTGGGTTTGTTTTGATCTTTGTCGCCCTTCTTGGGCTCTCGTTTGCTACGAATCAGCTCATTTCCTTAAATGAGTCTCAAAAAGTGAAAGCAAAAGATTTACATTATACCTTCTACATAAGTATATAACTTTGTGACTGGTGTCACTGGCGAATGTTGTGCGTTATAAAGTGATGGATCAATTTGAACCCAACGTCAATGTACTCTTTGTTGAAGGTCTGATGTATTCATTGGTAATATAGTCAAATAAAAAGTTCTGATTTAAACTCTATAACTTATTGAGTGGTGTCACTGTGGTGAATGTTGTGCGATATGAAGTGAATGATGCTCTCAGACAGTACGTACGTACATTCCTCATCTCTATTCTCTGTACTTTCTACTGTTGAGATATGCCTTGCCCAAATATTTACCTCTCTAATATTTTTTAATGATTCATATATTCTTGTTTAACAAGAAAAAACAATTTTCGAGTTGATAAAAAAACATTGAAAAACTTGAGACCTTAAACAACCCAAGGCGTAGAAAATGTCAAGCTTACATTGCTTAGAGGGGTGAGGGGATATAGGAATTTAATATTTCGACTTTCTTTGCTCTCCCTCCCTCTCTCTCTCTCTCTCTCTCTCTCTCTCTCTCTCTCTCTTTCTCTTTCTTTCTCTTCTTCCCCCTCCCCCTTCCCTTTTGTCTCGTTCATTATTTATTTTTCTTTTGGAAAAAATCTAATTTCTTTTTCATGACATGAAAATTAAATGAGAAAAGAATGTCAACAAACATGTTCCCAAAAACACCCTCCCTATTAGTACTGACTGACTGACGGACGGACGGTGTGGAAAGTACATAAGTTCCAAGTTTCAACTAGACGATTTTCCCCACCATTTCCTCACACTTAATAAATTGTACAAAGTGGGTGTTTTTTCACAGGAAATTTATCAAAAATTATTTAGAACACACATGTGTAGTGAGCTCTTATATTAGAAGTCTAGCGATTTTTTTAAAAGAAGAATAAGGAAAAGAAGAAGAAGAAGAAGAAGAAGAAGAAGAAGAAGAAGAAGAAGAAGAAGAAGAAGAGAAAGTCATATATTATTCACCCTCCCATCCAAAACATGAAGGTGCCTCCCTCTCAATAACCTAAATAAACATCCCCTCTCATTTCCTTATGAAAGGAAGTTTAAAAGGAATTTCAATTGTGTTAAGCATAAATGCTTGTCACAAATGTCGTTCCCCGCTTAATATACCACGCTGAATTTTATGACATGACTTGGACTCGAACGGGAAGTCCCTTATCAGTTCTTATCAGAGGCCGTACGATATGAGTTTCAGATCAGCTTTATCCGATATTGCGTTGGTTTAGTGGAAATTTTCATGTCTGAATCAGTCTGCAAACAAAATACGCATTCAATATTGTTCATTCATTCATACAATATCGAACATTGAATTTCCAAATTTGTAAATGTATTAATGTAAACATAATTTAGCCCAGCCCGATAACGAAGAGTGATTATATCAACTTTATAAAGATGTACCTGCAGAGCCACCTATCTATATTCTTGTTTAACAAGAAAAAACAATTTTCGAGTTGATAAAAAAAAAAACATTGAAAAACTTGAGACCTTAAACAACCCAAGGCGTAGAAAATGTCAAGCTTACATTGCTTAGAGGGGTGAGTGGATATATACAATCCTCCATATTACCTACCTCTGAGTCTAAAAAACTCTTCATCTATTTTCGTCCATATATCCATATCCACATATTCTGAAGTTTTGGTCCATTTCCGTATTCCATCGTCCTATGCATATCTGTTTGAGTACTCGTTGAGCTAGTGTGTTGATCCTTAGCACGGAACAATGAGGCAGCTGTTGAGGTACTGTCAATAGACACCGAACCTTTGGGTCCTCGGTTATCTCCGTATCCTGAAGTACCAGGTGTAGTTGGGTCCTACTGTCTCCGTGCCATATGTTCCGGTGTTCACTGTTATAGTGTACTACAACTCCTCCATATTACCTACCTCTGAGTCTAAAAAACTCTTCATCTATTTTCGTCCATAATATATCCATATCCACATATTCACATACATATTCTTAAGTTTTGATCAATTTCCGTATTCCATTGTCCTATGCATATCTGTTTGAGTACTCGTTGGTCTAGTGTCTAGTCCTATACCTTATCCATTTGAATATGGCAGCAAGGAGTCATCGACCCAAAATGAAAGAACCAATCAGAATGCGAGAACTCCTTGCATTCGGATCTCGAATCTTTCTCTGATCTGAGGTCCATGGTGATTATTGAACAGAAGACAGGTAGATGCTTTTATTATTCATTTTTATAAGTTTGGGTGAGATCTTTGAATCATAGCTATGAATACACCAATACAAGCTAGTATAGCTCGTATACTGGTAACTCAGTAAACGGTAGAACTCACTCCGATGGATCTCGAATCTTTCTCTGATCTGAGGTCCATGGTGATTATTGAAGAGAAGACAGGTAGATGCTTTTATTATTCATTTTTATAAGTTTGGGTGCGATCTTTGAATCATAGCTATGAATACACCAATACAAGCTAGTATAGCTCGTATACTGGTAACTCAGTAAACGGTAGAACTCACTCCGAAAAAGAGGCCTTACGGGAGGACCCCTTTGAGCTTTCCTCAGCTTTCGCGTAAAGTCGGCCCTGCTCGCTAAAATCCAATACATCATGGAACTTCATCTTGGCCAAATCGAATACTGGAAATCTCGTCCAGTGACCTGATGTGAATATGCTATTACGACTGGGATCTGTCAATAAGCTGTCAATCACGAGGAGGCAGAGAGATCTCACTCCGAAAAAGAGGCCTTACGGGAGGACCCCTTTGAGCTTTCCTCAGCTTTCGCGTAAAGTCGGCCCTGCTCGCTAAAATCCAATACATCATGGAACTTCATCTTGGCCAAATCGAATACATTATGGAAATCTCGTCCAGTGACCTGATGTGAATATGCTATTACGACTGGGATCTGTCAATAAGCTGTCAATCACGAGGAGGCAGAGAGATACAAGTTCGAATCTCGTTAATGACAATAACCTGGAGTGGTGATGACTTTGTTGTCTGGAATCTACAAGTAACTGGAGTGACCGGATTCAGGGTTAACAAACAGCCTGTCCAAATCATCCGTGTGATCGTTTTCTAATCGGAGTACCTTCGGCTGGTTTGCGCTCGTCATTGTGAGTCCCCGGTTCGAATACCGGGTTGGCAAAAGATTTGCTCTTGGAGGTACCTACTTCGATTCCTGCGCTCGTAATCATGTTTTCAAATCGAAGAACTATGTATGTTTAACCACATTGCCACTGAGGAATGCGACTTTTCTCAATTACTTGCAAAAACTCCTTTGGTACTGAAGATGTTCAAACGGTTGATCTTACAGAAAACATTGATTCAGGTATACTATGAAATCTGCCAGCAGTACATTCAGACTACTTTGTGTACCAGTGCCAATTTTTCGGTCATAAAGAATGACTTTGACAAGCGTCCAATGCGACTGCATAGGAAGTATGTTTAAATACATTTCAATTGTTTCTCTCTGCTCAATTTTTTTGTCCACAGATTTGATGTTCTCGAAATATTAGATTAAAACGTCTACGTGCTCGTACGAGTAAGAATTTAACTATTACCCAACGACCTGCCTCACTAGTTCCCGTTTGCAAAATCACGGGCAACATTGGAAACAATAACATCCTATTAAAATATTAGATTAAAACGTCCACGTGCTCGTATATGTAAGAATTTAACTATTACCCAACGACCTGCCTCACTAGTTCCCGTTTGCAAAATCACGGGCAACATTGGAAACAATAACATCCTATTTCTTGCTATAGAGGAAGTCCCTTAATCTCGAGCTCTTATCAGTTCTTATCAGAGGCCGTACGATATGAGTTTCAGATCAGCTTTATCCGATATTGCGTTGGTTTAGTGGAAATTTTCATGTCGGTGTAACTATGTCATTTGAGATATCAAGCTTCAAAGTTACGAATTGCAGCATTTGAAAGCGAGGTAGAAGGGAAGGAGGAAGAGAAAATGGGAGGTAATAGGGTGGAATGAGGAAGGGAGGGAGGCTGAAAGATAAACGAAAGGGGGAGTGGGAGAGAATGACTGAAAAGAAGGAAGGAGAGAAAGAGAACTGCAGCAGGAAGAGAAAGTCTAAAGAGGGAGTGAGAGAGAAGATGAAAGCAGGGAGAGAGAGAGAGAGAGAGAGAAAGAGAGAGAGAATGAAAGGAAAGGGAGAGACAGAGACTGTCTGAAGGAATTCCCTGATTAGAGGGAGACATTTTGACAAATGATGTCTGTATTTCTAAATCTAATTGAAATTTACTTACGTGAGTAGAACAAATTTATAAGTTTAGTCGGTAGGTATTTACTCTAGTACCTTTTTACTCACTTTACATAAGTAGGTTTGTAACGAAGTAGACATGATATAAATAAAGTAATGAACATGATTAGATGGGTACTACCTCCTTATTTTAGGAGGCACGGTTAGTCCAGTGGTAACGCGCTTGCTTGCCATACAGAAGGTCCCGGGTTCGAATCCCACCATTGACAGAAATTTGTACTCGTTTTTCGATTGCAAATATTTCAACGGGTTACTTTCTGGTGTTCTCGTGTTGACCCAGCACCTAAATGGGACCTTGTTTACTTGTTTTCTGTACTGATTGGATGTCCATAATAAGAAATGAAATCGGCTGGACACTGACGGATTTGGTGTGCAACTTTCACACACGTAATAGCAACCATATCAACATAATATCAACCGTGTGATTATTTTTACTATGCGATGACAATCAACTGGATTGATCAGGAGATAGTCAACCAGTGGCGTCCTTACCTTCAAACATATCAATGGCCATCATTCGGTCACCTGTTTCTTCTTTTGCTTTGGTCTTTTCTCGCTCATGTTAAGACGACATTTCTCGTTCTTCTGTGTTTTAAAAGTTGTACTGCCTAATTCTTGAGAATCTCGATATGTCTAAATAAATTGTTTAATTTTGAATATTTGAGATAGTGCAACCAAAGTTTGTCCATCGTACTCTTTGTTGAAGGTCTGATGTATTCATTGGTAATATAGTCAAATAAAAAGTTCTGATTTAAACTCTATAACTTATTGAGTGGTGTCACTGTGGTGAATGTTGTGCGATATGAAGTGAATGATGTGATGGATGAGCCGAATGGCGCCCGACGTCATTCATTGGTGAAGGTCTGAAGGTCTTTACCTAGACTTTAGTAGATTGTTGATCTTAAGGTAGGCAGAGTTGTAGACGCATAGATTGTTAATCACTCGTAGGCAACTGAGTTGTAAAGTCGAGAACATCGAGATAGAGAAATGAAGACTTGTAGACGCAAGATCAAGATAGAGAAATGTAGGTCCTATCTGATTTATGTATCCTCGCTGGTGAGATTTATCTTCCATGGATCTCGAATCTTTCTCTGATCTGAGGTCCATGGTGATTATTGAAGAGAAGACAGGTAGATGCTTTTATTATTCATTTTTATAAGTTTGGGTGCGATCTTTGAATCATAGCTATGAATACACCAATACAAGCTAGTATAGCTCGTATACTGGTAACTCAGTAAACGGTAGAACTCACTCCGAAAAAGAGGCCTTACGGGAGGACCCCTTTGAGCTTTCCTCAGCTTTCGCGTAAAGTCGGCCCTGCTCGCTAAAATCCAATACATCATGGAACTTCATCTTGGCCAAATCGAATACATTATGGAAATCTCGTCCAGTGACCTGATGTGAATATGCTATTACGACTGGGATCTGTCAATAAGCTGTCAATCACGAGGAGGCAGAGAGATACAAGTTCGAATCTCGTTAATGACAATAACCTGGAGTGGTGATGACTTTGTTGTCTGGAATCTACAAGTAACTGGAGTGACCGGATTCAGGGTTAACAAACAGCCTGTCCAAATCATCCGTGTGATCGTTTTCTAATCGGAGTAACTTCGGCTGGTTTGCGCTCGTCATTGTGAGTCTCGGGTTCGAATCCCGAGTTGGCAAAAGATTTGCTCTTGGAGGTACCTACTTCGATTCCTGCGCTCGTAATCATGTTTTCAAATCGAAGAACTATGTATGTTTAAATACATTTCAATTGTTTCTCTCTGCTCAATTTTTTTGTCCACAGATTTGATGTTCTCGAAATATTAGATTAAAACGTCTACGTGCTCGTACGAGTAAGAATTTAACTATTACCCAACGACCTGCCTCACTAGTTCCCGTTTGCAAAATCACGGGCAACATTGGAAACAATAACATCCTATTTCTTGCTATAGAGGAAGTCCCTTAATCTCGAGCTCTTATCAGTTCTTATCAGAGGCCGTACGATATGAGTTTCAGATCAGCTTTATCCGATATTGCGTTGGTTTAGTGGAAATTTTCATGTCTGAATCAGCCTGCAAACAAAATATACGCATTCAATATTGTTCATTCATTCATACAATATCGAACATTGAATTTCCAAATTTGTAAATGTATTAATGTAAACATAATTTAGCCCAGCCCGATAACGAAGAGTGATTATATCAACTTTATAAAGATGTACCTGCAGAGCCACCTATCTATATTCTTGTTTAACAAGAAAAAACAATTTTCGAGTTGATAAAAAAACATTGAAAAACTTGAGACCTTAAACAACCCAAGGCGTAGAAAATGTCAAGCTTACATTGCTTAGAGGGGTGAGGGGATATAGGAATTTAATATTTCGACTTTCTTTGCTCTCCCTCCCTCTCTCTCTCTCTCTCTCTCTCTCTCTCTCTCTCTCTCTTTCTCTTTCTTTCTCTTCTTCCCCCTCCCCCTTCCCTTTTGTCTCGTTCATTATTTATTTTTCTTTTGGAAAAAATCTAATTTCTTTTTCATGACATGGGGGCTGAGTGGGCCCCGCAACAGCCAGTCACGGAATCAATCATTTGCATGATACAAATTTCTTGACCCCGCCGGGAATAGAACCCGGGTCTTCCGCGTGCAAGGCGAGCGCAGTGACCACTACGCCACGGGAGCTGACAAAAATAAGTTTAAAAGGAATTTTCATTGTGTTAAGCATAAATGCTTGTCACAAATGTCGTTCCCCGCTTAATATACCACGCTAAATTTTATGACATGACTTGGACTCGAACCACCAACCTCCAGATTCAAAGTCCACCGTGCTAACCACTGCACCACTGAGGTTGGTTTCTCATTTCCTTATGAACATTTCATTGTATATCATATCATATCCTCTTAACATTTGTCGTCGTTGTTAAGCTTTCACAACTGTTCTTACTGTTTAGCTTGCACAAATACACACTTTATCATCATCAAATATTTCTATCCTATCATTCTTCTCCTCTTCCTCCTCCTTCTCCTTCTGTTTCTTTTGCCTCTCCTCCTCCCTTTCATCTTCCTCCTACTCCTTTATCTCTTGCTCTTCCTTTTGTTTCTTTTCCTTGGGTGTTTTTTTCACAGGAAATTTATCAAAAATTATTTAGAGCACACATGTGTAGTAAGCTTAAGCTCTTATATTAGAAGTCTAGCGATTTTTTTTAAAAGAAGAAGAAGAAGAAGAAGAAGAAGAAGAAGAGAGAAAGTCATATATTATTCACCCTCCCATCCAAAACATGAAGATGCCTCCCTCTCAATAACCTAAATAAACATCCCCTCTCATTTCCTTATTAAAGGAATTTTAATTGTGTTAAGCATAAATGCTTGTCACAAATGTCGTTCCCCGCTTAATATACCACGCTGAATTTTATGACATGACTTGGACTCGAACCACCAACCTCCAGATTCAAAGTCCACCGTGCTAACCACTGCACCACTAAGGTTGGTTTCTCTCATTTCGTTATGAACATTTCATTGTATATCATATATTCATATCCTCTTAACATTAAATTTGCCGTCGTTGTTAAGCTTTCACAACTGTTCTTACTGTTTAGCTTGCACACTTTATCATCATCAAATATTTCTATTCTATCATTCTTCTCCTCTTCCTTCTCCTTCTCCCTCTCCTTCTGTTTCTTTTGCCTCTCCTCCTCCCTTTCATCTTCCTCCTACTCCTTTATCTCTTGCTCTTCCTTTTGTTTCTTTTCCTTCCTTGAGAAAGTTCTCCTTGAGAAAGTTCAGTATTTTATTTATCTAATTAAGTAAGTACCCCTACTTATTTTTCAACTTTAGGATCTTTTCTCATTTTTCTTCCCTGCTGGTCTTTGTTTATTTTCTCTTAACTTAATTTCTTTTTCTGAGTTCTACATACCAGTTTCTTATTCTTACTGAGTTTACTGCTTAAGTTTTGATGAAATCTATTCAAATAAGAAATGGGAATTCATGCTACAATGTACAATATTGACCTTCTGACAGATTGCTTAATTTATTTTTTTATTATTTTTTTTTAATAAAAATAAACATTAATAAAAGAAGAAGCTCGTACTTAGTTGAGATGAAAATTTTTTCGTTTAACAAGCTCAGTCTGATTTTAAATTGCACATTTTTACTTTCCTTATCCTATAGGAAGGAAAGTAATGTAATCGGGTCAAATTTTCGATGGTCAGATTTTAGTGCCAAAACACGAATTTCATTGTATATCATATCATATCCTCTTAACATTTGCTGTCGTTGTTAAGCTTTCACAACTGTTCTTACTGTTTAGCTTGTACAAATGCACACTTTATCATCATCAAATATTTCTATCCTATCATTCTTCTCCCTCTCTTTGTACCTTCTGCCTCTCCTCCTCCTTCTCATCTTCCTCCTACTCCTTTATCTCTTGCTCTTCCTTTTGTTTCTTTTCCTTCTACTCTTCCATCTTCTTTCATCCCTCCTCCTGCTCTTTCGCTTTGTTCCATCTCCTCCTACGCCTTGAATCCTCTCTTATCCTTTGTACAATCGAGGAATTTGTTTACATTTTCGCCTCATGTTCACATACAATTACACCGTGCGTTGTTTACTTTTTGAAACAAACGCGTGGTGTTCTCTTCAGCAGGGCTTGTGTCGAGGTTTTGAATTTCTAATGGTAATGAGACTAATGAGTAATGCTTGTGGTGTAATGTCTACACATGGAAGCTTGAAGTGCTTCAACAATCGCGGATAATTTCAATGTTTTGCTTGTTTGGGGCTTTGTTTTGCGGATTCGTTTTGCGATAGGCAGGCTTCTTTTTAGGATACATGGAATTTGGTTTTCTTTCCTTCTTGTACTGATTGTAATGTTTCGCTCCTGATGGTATCATTGTTACTACTGGGGTTGGAACGCAGGTGGTCCTCTAATCAAACTGAAGACTCGAATTTCAATAAATCAGCTGTTATTTGAATAAATTAGAGAGGGGGCGTATGGAGTTCTGGTGCGATGAGAGGATGTCTGATTCAGATTCGAATACCTCATGTTAGCTGATATAACCTGAGATGATGTTGTTGATGTGTGTTGCTGATTTGAATGTTCAAGTTCCTAATCTTTGAAGGGACCTTGAACAGCTTCGACTAGGATGTCGGAATGATCAAAAGGATGAACTCAAAGTACCCAACTCAATATAAAAATGGATAGGTAAGGAAAGTATGTACATAAAAAGACCAATGTAATGACAATGACACATGAAGCAGATAAACTGGGAACAAGATGGATAAATTGAGAGTAGACTCGTATGTGTGGGAAGAAACTTTACACAATACCCCGAATCCTTTTAAATTTTCTTGAACTTTTACCGTGAGTTTGAGAGAGAATATGGAAAAATAAATATGCATTATCTTTTAAGCTGACGGAAATTCTCTAGAGTTAATCCTCTACTATTGAACGCGCAATGTGAATAGAAAACTCCTGCAAAAAGCTTTCACTCTTGGGTAACCTTTTCGAAAAATTCTCATGAGAAAATGTTAAGGCTATCGGATTTTGTGTTGATTTATTTTACTGCCCATTCCATATGCTTCCCCTTTTTCATTCAGGGTAGCAAATTG
Source organism: Diaphorina citri (assembly GCF_000475195.1). Classification (NCBI taxonomy): domain Eukaryota; kingdom Metazoa; phylum Arthropoda; class Insecta; order Hemiptera; family Psyllidae; genus Diaphorina; species Diaphorina citri. The sequence continues at coordinate 20,146 of NW_007380047.1, forward strand.
TGTCTGAGATTGTTTGAACTAAAGTTGGAAAAGGCTAAATTAGTTGTGTATCTTGTACTTTTGTATGTTAATAGGACCTTGCCTGACTTTGCTTTTCTCTTTCTTCATCTATCAACATTTGTAAACACAATGATATCAATCAATTAGGATTAATAACTTTAATCAATAAATGTATCAATAAGTTATATTAATCAATAAAGAGGTGCCTTATTAAACCGTTTGCACAATGGGACATTTTGTTATAAGCTGACAGTCTAAATAAAGCACTGCTTATTGCTCACCCCATTGTATGCCTCTCATCAGATGGACGAGAAGAGACACAATTCTACCCATTTAGGTGATCATGAGAACTCCTAAAAGCAACCCGTTGAAATATTTGCCATCGAAAAACGAGTAGGTAGGTAGGTACACAAATTTTTGTCGATGGTGGACATCGTACCCGGGGTTTTTTGCATGGAAATCAGGTGCTTCATCTCTGGGCTAACGTATAAGATTAACACTATTATGCATATTTCACTCAAGTCGCCTAAATCTACTACCGCTGACGATGTTTACATTTGAACGCATAACAATACTCGCCCCCGCACATCCGTCTAACCTAGAAATAATACAACATGGCGAGAGTTTTCAACGAGCACAACAATAAATTGCAAACTCACCATTGAAAGAAAAACAAAACGGACATTGCTTGATTGTTCTGGGAAAACGCTGTGAACACCATATCGACAGACAGAGGCCGTGAAATACAGTGACGGCTACGTTAAGAATAGTGGAGACTGAAGGTTACTCCACACCGGGCGATGTAGATCGAGTATAGTGTGGACACTGCTTGAGATTTACGCTATCTCATATTACACCGTTAAGGCATGCTACAGATTGCTCCAGCCATTTCTTTCGATCAAATCGAAGATAAATAGCATAGTTACTCCGGTAGTCACTTACTCATAACTCATAATACTTACAGGACGACAGTTTTACGTTAACTCATGTGGGTAATGGTTTTGCTTGCTCGTCCCTCCGTCACTAAAAAGTATACCAGTCACTGTACTTAAACTCATGTGAAACAAAAACAGTATATTTTTTTCCTACTGTATGGTTTGTCATAAAAAAACGGCGGAAATTTCAGAAAACCCCTCTACGCCACTGTTCTATTCAATTTTGGCAAGAGACCGCAACTCGAAAATTTCATTCATGGCTCCACTCGGATAACTCATTATGTATTAATGTAGAATGTATGAAATATAAGGGTACATCATTATGTATTAATGTATCCAGTATGAAATATAGGGGCGCACAATAACACAAGATGACACAAATGTTACAAACATTATGCAATGGATCTTCTCCTTTTCCTTCTTTGTTCCTTTTCGTTCCCATCCCTCAGTTTTCTTCTCTTTTTTCCGTCCTCCATCACGTTCTTGTTCAGAATTCAGATCCTCCTCCTCCTCTGCCTTTGCCTCCTCTTTCTTCTCTTTTTTCCAGCATAACTTGGAGTCAGTCCTCCCTAGAAAAGAGAGAAAGCGAGAGGGAGGGAGAGGAAGAAAAACATCGAGGATTAACGAATGTTGAACTTTGAGGATGAGGAGAGTAAGGACATTCAACATCTCGGAAAAAAACTACCGTCATAAGATGGATACCAGCAGGTAGATGACACAAATGTTACAAATGTTACAAACATTATGCAATGGACCTTCTCCTTCTTTGTTCCTTTTCGTTCCCATCCCTCAGTTTTCTTCTCTTTTTTCCGTTTTCCATCATGTTCTTGTTCAGAATTCAGATCCTCCTCTGCCTTTGCCTCCTCTTTCTCCTCTTTTTTCCAGCATAACTTGGAGTCAGTCCTCCCTAGAAAAGAGAGAAAGCGAGAGGGAGGGAGAGGAAGAAAAACATCGAGGAGTAACGAATGTTGAACTTTGAGGATGAGGAGAGTAAGGACATTCAACATCTCGGAAAAAAACTACCGTCATAAGATGGATAAAAGCAGGCAGAATTCTCAGGATGGCTAGGATCCCAAAGAGGAGGGGAAGAGAAGATGAATAAGGAAGAGAAGAAAGAGGTGTACGAGGATAACAGGGTGTAGAAGGAAAAGGAGATTGAGGAGTTGAAAAAGATGAAGGAGAAAAGATAGAGGAGGAGAAGGAAAAATATGCGTAAAGGAATGTGGAGATGGATGTGAATTTGTAAACACAATGATATCAATCAATTAGGATTAATAACTTAAATCAATAATTGTATCAATAAGTTATATTAATCAATAAAGAGGTTCTTTATTAAACCGTTTGCACAATGGGACATTTTGTTATAAGCTGACAGTCTAAATAAAGCACTGCTTATTGCTCACCCCATTGTTTGCCGCTCATCAGATGGACGAGAAGAGACACAATTCTACCCATTTAGGTGATCATGAGAACTCCTAAAAGCAACCCGTTGAAATATTTGCCATCGAAAAACGAGTAGGTAGGTGTAGGTACACAAATTATTGTCGATGGTGGACATCGCACCCGGGGTTTTTTGCATGGAAATCAGGTGCTTCATCCCTGGGCTAACGTATAAGATTAACACTATTATGCATATTTCACTCAAGTCCCCTAAATTTACTACCGCTGACGATGTTTACATTTGAACGCATAACAATACTCGCCCCCACACATCCGTCTAACCTAGAAATAATACAAAATGGCGAGAGTTCAACGAGCACAACAATAAATTGCAAACTCACCATTGAAAGAAAAACAAAACGGACATTGCTTGATTGTTCTGGGAAAACGCTGTGAAAAATTCTCTAGAGTTAATCCTCTACTATTGAACGCGCAATGTGAATAGAAAACTCCTGCAAAAAGCTTTCACTCTTGGGTAACCTTTTGAAGCGATTGAAATTGCAAATAGCATTACTATAATCTAAATCCAACAGATTTGCAGGAAAAAATATGCTTCCAAATGGATTTCCTATGTATAATTTTAAGATTTTTGCACGTGAATGAATGAACTTAATCTTGAGCACACGCTTTGTTTGTATTGTCAGCAGATTTTTCTATTGAACGACACCTCTTGAAGTTTTTCCTTTAGATTAGTTTTCAATGTTATTTGAGTTTATAATCTATGAAACTTTTGTCTTGTATGTACCAGACAACTGCTTCAACAGTTTATATAAATTTAAATTCTGCATCTGAATGACCCTGTAGTCTGTAGTGTAGATACTGGGGAAGCCTAATTCTATTTTTGATTGTTCAAAATTCAAAAATAAATTTGGATATGAAATTTCAATCTTGTAAAATTAATAAAGCCTTATCAATCAAAATCTTCAATCACTTCCTTCTTCCACCGACACTTCTTGAAGTTTTTCCTTTAGATTAGTTTTCAATGTTATTTGAGTTTATAATCTATGAAACTTTTCTCTTGTATGTACCAGACAACTGCTTCAACACTTTATATAATTTTATACTCTGCATCTGAATGACCCTGTAGTCTGTAGTGTAGATACTGGGGAAGCCTAATTCTATTTTTGATTGTTCAAAAATAAATTTGGATATGAAATTTCAATCTTGTAAAATTAATAAAGCCTTATCAATCAAAATCTTCAATCACTTCCTTCTTCCAATATAAACTTCGATTATGTTGTTGCTTTGTGCCCCATCAGTTTGGGGAAGTTGTATAAGAGGTTCTTTTTGTGCTTTCATAACAATGTCGTTGATGATTACAATGTACCTTGGTAGTTTTAATGTTTATGACAAGTAATTACAGGGGAGCAGTAAATTTCGTCTTTAAGTTTTGACTGCTTACCTTCTTCCAATATAAACTTCGATTATGTTGTTGCTTTGTGCCCCATCAGTTTGGGGAAGTTGTATAAGAGGTTCTTTTTTGTGCTTTCATAACAATGTCGTTGATGATCACAATGTACCTTGGTAGTTTTAATGTTTATGACAAGTAATTACAGGGGAGCAGTAAATTTCGTCTTTAAGTTTTGACTGCTTATTCAAACAAAGGCCTTTATTCTGTCCAAAGTTTTACCTATTGTATTACTTTCTTTTTTGGTTCTTCTTCAACGATAAACTTCCTAACAATAACTACTTTCAACCGACTGATGATCGACTGAAGCAGATAATGTTGCAACTCAAATACATACATCATCATTTGTCATACTTGAAGAAGGAAATGAAAATATTTCTTAAAAGTTAGGGTAAAAGAACACTCAAATAAGCATCATTCAATAGGATAAGGAAAGTCGTGTGATGTTCACACCAGATTTTTGTAAATATTTTTATTAAAATATGACAAAACCTAGAGAGAAAAGGGACGAGAAGAAAATGAAATAAATATTGATGTGGAAGAAATAAAATGGAGGAAAAAATGTGAAGAAAGACTGATAAGAGGGAAGGAGAAGGGGCAAAACGACGATAAATACATAAAATAGGGAAATAGGTAAATGGGGAAATAAAGATATACTCATATACCTCACATGAACACTCAAAGGGAAGCGAAATATAGGAAACAAAATTCACGTTTGAGAAAACAATGAAAGTAAAAGTCAGAGGATTCTCCTGGGAACTTTTTACTTTCCTTATCCTATAGGAAGGAAAGTAATGTAATCGGGTCAAAATTTCGATGGTCAGTTTTTAGTGCCAAAACACGTTAAATAGGGAAATAGGTAAATGGGAAAATAAAGATATACTCATATACCTCACATGAACACTCATAGGGAAGCGAAATATAGGAAACAAAATTCACGTTTGAGAAAACAATGAAAGTAAAAGTCAGAGGAATCTCCTGGGAACTTTTTCCGATAAAAAATGTGGATTTGATTTTTAGAAAACTCTATAGTGAATCTTCTACAAAAAATGTCAATCTAGACTTGTTTTAGAATTTAGATGTTATTTTTAGAGATTCTAGACTTGTTTCAGAGATCTGACATGTTGGTTTCCCGAATCACTGAGTTTCTAATGTTGATGAACTTGCAAGTAAAACCGATAGAAAATGTGGATTTGATTTTTAGAAAATTCTATAGTGAATCTTCTACAAAAAATGTCAATCTAGACTTGTTTTAGATGTTATTTCTAGAGATTCTAGACTTGTTTCAGAGATCTGACATGTTGGTTTCCCGAATCACTGAGTTTCTAATGTTGATGAACTTGCAAGTAAAACCAACTTGCAAACAAAGTTTGCTAAAATAGGAACAGATTTGTGGTGAATCTTTGCGGTCAATGGATTTGGTTGTGGAAAGTTGAAACCAAACATCATTTCAACTACTTTAGTTTCAATCTCATCTTAAACAGAGTTTGATTCACCTCTGTTATGTATTAGGCATGAGTCCTTGATACAACCTACCTCAGTATGTACCTGAACTTTACAGCTGCTCAGATATTTATTTCGACATTTTTCTTTGTTTGTTTCCAGCCCATCCGAGATCTTCTCAATGGAAGTGCCACTTCTGATGACAATCTGCCTGGCATGTCCAAAAGCTCAAGTACTCCCCTCCTGGATGATCCTAATCCTTCCTGGTAAGTCCTTAAGTTCGAGTTTTACCACCGTGGATTGTCTCAGGATTGAGTTTAATCCGAGGTTGTCCTGGGTATTAAGTATTATACAAAAAATGGCTGACGCCAACCCCTTCTGAACACGGGAAAAGGCCAAGAAAAAAAGAGAAGAAAATTTATTTCTTCCAACAAACGAACAACTCGCTAATGCACATAAAATGGAAAGTAAAAAAGAAATCCCTGACCTTGTCTAGTCTGGAAATGGAGGAAGGATGTGGCCAAAAGCCAACTGCAAGAAGCAGACTCCCAACTAAATTATGCAATTTTTTACTGACAACCTACAGCTCGTTTTGTTTTCTTCGGGATTTAGGTAGATTTGTTTTGGCTCTATTGTCGAACGAGAAGAACAAGTAGTGGTTTTATTCCAATGATAATGAAAAAGAAGAAGAAATTGAAAATACAAAGTTGAATGAAACGGGTGGGAATTGAAAAAAAAAAGTTGGAAAAATCCCTTCATTGTTGATTTACTTCTGAGCTTTTTCGGATGAATATTTTCTAATACCTTGTGTACCTGAATTTTACAGCAGCTCAGATATTTATTTCGACATTTTTCTTTGTTTCTTTCCAGCCCATCCGAGATCTTCTCAATGGAAGTGCCACTTCTGATGACAATCTGCCTGGCATGTCCAAAAGCTCAAGTACTCCCCTCCTGGATGATCCTAATCCTTCCTGGTAAGTCCTTAAGTTCGAGTTTTACCACCGTGGATTGTCTCAGGAATCCGAGGTTGTCCTGGGTATTAAGTATTGTACAAAAAATGGCTGACGCCAACCCCTTCTGAACACGGCAAAAGGCCAAGAAAAAGAAGAAAATTTATTTCTTCCAACAAACGAACAACTCGCTAATGCACATAAAATGGAAAGTAAAAAGGAAATCCCTGACCTTGTCTAGTCTGGAAATGGAGGAAGGATGTGGCCAAAAGCCAACTGCAAGAAGCAGACTCCCAACTAAATTATGCAATGCATGATTGCATTGCTAGACACTTAAGCAAAGTGAGATCCAAGTGTTAACTTGACGATTTTGCATTTAGTTAGTTTCGTTTCTGTTTTACACGACAAAACTCTCGAACTGTTTGTCCAAATTTGAAGAAATTCGGTAGTTAAATTGACATTTGCTAGACGAAAAATTTGCGCTGCCACTGCGCGCTGGTTAGTTTTTGATCCCTTTTGGCTTTTTGAGGGTCCGTGGGAAAATAATAATGAGGTGTACACTTTGGTAAGTTATTTCAAAACTAATGATTTTCCATTTTCTCACCCACAGGGAATGGTCTCAGATGAACAAGGCTCATGATGAACGGATAGCACCTCTACTGGAAGCAGCCAATCAGAGACATTTCTCAGGTAAGTTTACAAGTGTTAGCCAATCAAAGACATTTCTTCTGTAAGTCAATAGTAGACATGAATCTAATAATAATAGTATGTAAAAATACGAAAGCCAAAATCCTCACAATTTCGTGTTTCTTATACCAAAATTGATCATTTTCTGATCATAATTACGGTTTTGATCAGTGAAGTCAGGTACACTTATTTCTAAACAAAATTTGCCTCAATTCGTCCATTTGCAAAGAATGAATTCCTGCTTGACATTGGAATAATGGCTCCAGAGTTCCGAGCGCCGAAGGTTGGTTCGATTCTTTTCTTCATTTTGTACTAGACCAAATACATACCAACCAATGCAATGTGTAGAAAACATAAAGAGTTCCCTAGGCATTCTAAACAATCTAAACTTTTCTTTCAACACAATCGAATTGTATTGTTCTATTCGGTCTTATTATTTTTATTTTTTGAAGACCAGCATAATTTCACCGATATATAATGACTAATATTAGTTTGCTCATAAATCAAAAACTGCTGATAACTATTCTTAGGAGTGTCTATTCGTTTACTTTTCTTATCCGAAGCTTTATTTTTAGGCATGCTAGGGTATAGGCTATAGGGTACCTTTTTCTATAAAGGGTACTCGAGTGTAAAAGTGCCGACCATGTAATCAACAAGCGACACCAATGTAAAGAACAGAGGATTCTGAACAAACATTGAAGGATTGAAGTGTGCATGCTGAATAATGTTGTCCTATGTGTAGTGTATGTTGATCTACATACTAATTGCGTACATAACGACCAGTTGGCATACCAATTGCGGACACTTCCTAATAAAAGTTACAAATGGTAGTTGTGTACACTTTCAAAAAGTTGCACACATGTGTAGGCACTGATTGAAAAAGATATTCATATATCAGTCATAATCATAACATAACCTAACTACACTGCAAAATTTGATCATTTGTAAAAGTCTTTTTTTGAACTCTACCCAACGCAATTAACTAAATCAGTACCTAGATAATGTAGATATTATGTCACCTTTTTCGACCCGACACGTTTCCGAACAAGTGGTACGCAACTAGTCGACACCGGTATGTTGACATAGTTTGATAGATACGCATTGCCTATTCCCAACTCCTAGATATCATCATGCCCAGTAACCTTCAAAGCGGAGATTACGTTTCTCTGATGTCAGATAAAGTCATGTGTGTATGACAAAGAGGCAAGATAGAGATAGATGGGGCGGGAGAGGGAAAGAGAGTGAGATGAAAGAAAAAGATATATAAATGAAAGAAAGAGAGGGAGGGAGGGACGCATGGATAAATTCCGTCCAAACTCATAAAACATTCCATTCCGCCGTAGTAAACAAGAGAGAGTGAGATGAAAGAAAAAGATGTATAAATGAAAGAAAGAGAGGGAGGGAGGGAGGGACGCATGGATAAATTCCGTCCAAACTCATAAAACATTCCATTCCGCCGTAGTAAACAAATATTGGGTGGACACGAAATGGAAATGTTTGAGAATACAACAGCCCACTTGTATTTTGTTCTGAAATAGCTTTGGAAGAAGGTAGCATGGGATCTTACTTTATAGGGGTTCCAGTCGATTGACATTGGTCGACTGTAGTGTAGACCTGTAGACGCATCTTTACTTGTCGTAATGACATTCATAAAGTTATTGCAAAAGCCTAAAATCGTTCGGCAAGCATTCTTTTAACACCATGTATTTTAAGAAGGAGCCCCAGAGATGCATCACTTAGCCATGTCAGCTCATATGTTACTTACACATGGTTAAAATCATGCATCACTAAGTACATGTTATGTCGTAATGACATTCATAAAGTTATTGCAAAACCCTAAAATCGTTCGGCAAGCATTCTTTTAACACCATGTATTGAAGGAGCCCCAGAGATGCATCACTTAGCCATGTCAGCTCATATGTTACTTACACATGGTTAAAATCATGCATCACTAAGTACATGTTTTAAATTTTAAACTAAGGAAAGTGTACGCGATTTTCTCGAGTCATCAATTTTCCTTTGAACAAAGTAACCAAATTAATCATGGTATCCATTGTGGGTATCATCCATCTTAAGAACAGTGTCATGTTAAGCCCCAAGGTATCCTCTGACTTAATGAAACTTCCCCAATCTCTCGTCTAAATGTAGGTGACAGTAAAGTTCCGTTAGTCTAATAATTATTAGTTAATTAGTTTTCAAGAAAATTACTCTCGAGTAACTGGATTTGGAACATAGTATAATATGTCTTCAAACAGTAGGTACCGACTGTTCGTCCATGTACGGTGGATTCCATTAAAAAGTGAGAAAATAGATTCCATATTCCTTGTATAAAAGAAACTCTGTTGGCTATGTACCTTGTTAGTGATGAAAACTGTGTACCTTGTTAGTGATGTCTCATAAAGTAACTCCAGATTCACCTATGAAATCGGATTTGGAACATAGTATAATATGTCTTCAAACAGTAGGTACCGACTATTCGTCCATGTACGGTGGATTCCATTAAAAAGTGAGAAAATAGATTCCATATTCCTTGTATAAAAGAAACACTGCTGGCTATGTACCTTGTTAGTGATGAAAACTGTGTACCTTGTTAGTGATGTCTCATAAAGTAACTCCAGATTCACCTATGAAATCTTCAGTGGCGAAGAGCACTGGGCGAGGTTACGCCTGAGACGTTCTCTACCACCATGGCCCTTCACCAACACAAAGTTGCCGAGTTTTTCTCCATTCTTCACTTTAATCTGTTTAACTTCTCAGGTTACAATGTCACGGAAAGCGTTCTCCAAAAGTTCCGCAAGAGTTTCTCGCTCCGATTCTACAAGAAATCTGCCTCGAACAGTTCTAGTCAGCACACTTCCCTGGATTCCACATCTACCGCTAAGCAATATCAGCATGACTTTGAACCGCCGGATTCCCCACCTCATACGCTATATCGATCAATAATTCGATACCACCCTCCTCTTACTCAAAGGACACCGATCAGGTTGTTAATTAGTTATAATGACAGTACATAACTGTTGCTGTTGTAGTTAGTTAGGTTGGTATATCCAATGATTTTACTATCTGATATGCAATATCACTAACAAATATCACTTTGACCTAATGACCGGCAAGGAGAGTTTTGGATCACACCGTATTGGTTCTATTGTTTGTTTACAATAATATTTTTGGTTATCAGGATCATCACAAGGGGGCGTGAGATGAGATTTTTCTCCTGTCATTTTTTGACCCTAGACAAGACGGCTAGGGAGGCTTTGTAAGTTTTGACCTCTGTTGAAAATGTTGATGTATAAACTGAGGTTGTGACGACCTGACGACTTATAGAGACGTCACGGTTATTAAGGATGATATAGGTCTAAGGGGCTCAGTTAGGTCAGTAGATGATTAGAGATTTGAGGTTCTTGTTTAATTCAAGGAAGACAGGTCATGAAATTAGGCACCAGTGTTTTAATCTTGGAATGACTCTTTGCGACAAGCATTTATGCTTAGCGCAAGCAACATTAATTTATTACTATCCATGTTCAAAATAATGTTGGTAGTTATACTTATTTGCATGATTGTATCTCCTCTTAAACGACCCTGATGAATTCCTGAATTTGAATCACTAGTGTGAAGGTGATATGTATTATGTATCATAGTGTTCTGGTCTATGACTGTGGCTAGGATTGGTTGGTTCTCTGTTGACAATGTTGATGTATAAACTGAGGTTGTGACGACCTGACGACTTAAAGAGACGTCACGGTTATTAAGTATGATATAGGTCTAAGGGGCTCAGTTAGGTCATTAGATGATTAGAGATTTGAGGTTCTTGTCCAATTCAAGCAAGACAGGTCATGAAATTAGGCACCAGTGTTTTAATCTTGGAATGACTTTTTGCGACAAGCATTTATGCTTAGCGCAAACAACATTACTATCCATGTTCAAACTATTGTTGGTAGTTATACTTATTTGCATGATTGTATCTCTTCTTAAACGACCCTGATGCATTCCTGAATTTGAATCACTAGTGTGAAGGTGATATGTATTATGTATCATAGTGTTCTGGTCTATGACTGTGGCTAGGATTGGTTGGTTTATGTTCACTGAGTTCCGTGGTCAGCATAAACATATGAATATGTATGTATGTACCTACCTACTAATTATGCCATGTACCGAGTAGGCACACCGCAGACACCTCTCTGTACAACTCGTATGTACAATGTACATAAGTAATATAATTATGTATTGTTCCATACACATACTTCTACATTAGGCACCCGTGTACCAGTGTACCTATTAAGACAAAAGGTACACGTTTAGTAGCCAACTTAGCATTTAGTTTTAGTCCTTTGTCATTTATTTTGGTCGAGAAGTTAAGGACATTTCAAGCAGGGCCCTGACCAAAGTTTTCCTGGAGAGCAAAAGAAAGTCTGTGAAGAGTGTGAAGCTAATAAATTATTTTTACAAACAGCAAGATTTTTATTTATTATGTAAGTACAAGTAATAGGCACCTACAACAGAAAAAAAATAAATAACCTAAAGAAAAATAAAAAGAATATCTAACAAGACTAGGTAACTAGACATTTGTCTGTGGGGGTATTGTGTCTGCATAAGGTGCGGGCACAGTATATCGACGGCACACAGTATATCGATCAATAATTCGATACCACCCTCCTCTGACTCAAAGGACGCCGATCAGGTTGTTAATTAGTTATAATGACAGTACATAACTTTTCCTGATCCTCACACGTAGACTCAAGTGTCAAAGTGTCAACCATTTGATTTCAGATGGAGTGGTTATTTTAGAACTTGACACTACTCCATATGTCATTAGCTGGTGTTTATTGCTACAAACAAAGAACTATAAACAAGACAACTTATTTATTGATGACTCTGACTATTTATTTGTTAATAAATACTCGAACCTAACCCAGTTCTATTTCAACGAAAATAAATGATGTCAGGATATCACTGTCTTGCTAGCATCCTACTGCTTGCATGTATTCCATTTGTGAGGGTGTTTTGAACAGTTTCATGCAAAGTGTGGGATATTGAGGTCAGGCATTGCGAGTATCTCACCAACTCCCGACATTTAACTAGCAGCAAGTTTTCGTCGAAAGTCATCAATATCAATTGTCTGACACCTTCCGAAAAAAACCTGAGAGAAATGACTTCCCGTGTTTGTTTTTATTTGCTGTTTCATCTCACGTCCAACTTTGCTGTTTCGA